>NC_046156.1:176879699-177047619 GCF_011064425.1 Rattus rattus | reverse complement strand
CTGCACTACTGAATGGCTTTGTTAGATCCCCAGATCAGTTGCCCTGCTGATAAACTCTGCAGAAAAAGTCAAATATTTTGATTGATCCTTCTTGGGCAGACATGGCTTGTAAAGTCCCTTGGAGTCACAGTTAGCAGCACTGGAAGGTATTTATGGTACAGAACTCCTGAGAAGACACACCTGCCCCCCCACAGATGACACCAGGAGTCCCACGGTGGATGGACTCCCAGGGGTGCAAGTTACACTAGCTTGGGTCACTGTCATTCCGGGTGCTGCAGAATGACATTTGTCCACTGAGTCACCCAAGGCCCAGAGAACCTCAGGACTACAGGATCCCGGGAGGATCTGCCTCAAGGAATCTTCTAGCAGTTAGGGAAAGTGCAGAGGGAACTCAGACTGGATTCCCCAATTAAGGAAGGCAGAAACCACACAGCCCAAGCTTTTCCATTGGCAAAATCAGATTGATCTGTACAAATACCACAAGCAGCCTGTGTCTGCCAATTATGACAAGGAGGGAGCAGTTGGAGAGAAATCAACCATTCTTTTTTAAAAATACTAGAACCTGAGGGGCTGGAGAGATGGCTCAATAGTTAAGAGCACTGCTGTTCCAGAGGTCCTGGGTCCCATTCCCAGCAATACCATCGTTGTTCTAAACATATGTAAGGCATCTGATGCCCCTTCTGTGTGCCTAAGGAGAGTAAGAATGTACTCACACATTTAAACAAACAAATCTTTAACAAAATTTCCCCAGAGCACAGACCTATGCCATAATCAGAGTTTTCCTTCTTGTGTTCCAGATCCATCAGTCTGAAACTCATTCAACCTATTTTCATCATATCTGGAGACTGGTGTCTGAGTGGTCAGTGCACAGCCAACCCCAGGCCCCATCAACCCTAATTGTTGACCACATCTAAGAGAAACCCGCTAATGTCCCTTGTTGAATCAGCCCTGATTGAGACCTAGACACAGTGGTTTTCCAGTCCTTGTTGCTCTTCAAGTTTCTAAAAGTGCAAAAAAATTCTATTTTGTGTTCTGCCAAGCGCCATCTGCAACACACAAAAATGTTATCAGGCAAGATTTCCTAGAATCGATACCTGCTCCATGGAAATATACATAAGAAATAAATGTTTGCACCAAATCTCACTCAAGGGTGCGGGGGTTTTGTTTGTTTTGTTTTTTGTTTGTTTGTCCTTGTGCCAAGAGTCCTAGGGGGAAGAACTGTGTAGGGCAACAAAGCAGAATTCTGTAGGCTGGGATCTCTCTCTCTCTCTCTCTCTCTCTCTGCTCTCTCTCTCTCTCCCCACCCCACTCTTCTGCATCCCTCCCCTCTATCCCATTCCCTCTGTTATTTTGTGGTTCTCCACGTGGCTACTACCTCACCATGCACTTGTCAGTTGGTCAAGATGATGAGCAAACTGATCTGAGGACTTCTCACATCCTCTGGGGTTTAGCTATGCATTGAGACCCAGGGAAAGATCTCTGTTAGTCCTCTGCCTCTCCCTGAAAGCCTGCTCCCCAGTGCTGGTTAGGGGCCATGGCTGAGCCAGAGAAAGGAAGGAGTCCAGGGAAGAATCCAAAGTATCCATTTGTAGATCAGCAATTGCACTTCAGAGGGAGCCCAGCCACTTCTTCACAGCAGGGGCAACTCCAGTTGGTGGCAACCTCAGTGCTTGCACTCTGGACAGTCCCTTTCTAGTAGCTATGATTTGTCCCCTAAGCCAAGTTCTGCTTGGCTGTCCGCAGGCCCGCACTTAAGTCCGATGTCGATTTCAAACCGCATATGTGACTTTGTTTCTCAGTGCATTCGCCCTGCTGACAGGATCAGACAGGAGGTGGGATTCTGTGTGAACTCAGGGTTGGCCATGTGTTCACCTAAACGCTCCCGAAATGCCTGGCACCAGGTGTGCGGGTGTAGAAGACACCATGTGGGTGCCACGGTTTGTTTTCTGGTCCTCCCAGTCTCCAGACCTTTCTAAAAGGACATTTCATACTGCCTACTGTTGGTTAACTAATTTTTTTCCAGCCAAGCACGTGTGCCAAGACTTGCGACACCCCTCAGCCCCCAGTGACAACAAACTCAGGGCAAACACAGATCTCTATTGCGACTGGTTTCCTTTTGGTTTGCCTAAGGTTTTCAGGATCTGCACGGACCAGGGCTCCAATGTCTGCCTCGGTTGGTATTTTCCATCTCGCTGTAGTTTCCACAGTTGACTTGTGGCCATGGCCTAAGCATACATTTGTCCAGTGGAGAAACCACAGGATGACCCCGCTTGACTCACTCGCACCCCGAGCTTTAGGCGAGTCCTGAAATCCTGAGCAAGTCCTAGTTAGTCCCCCTGTCCTCTTGTCCACACTTGTAGGGGACACAGCTGGAGCCAGGGCCAATGAAGGAGCCAGAAGCCCAAAAGCTCCCAAGATCCCCAGTGCTGCCTCCTACATGATGGAATGCCACTTCTGCACAGCAGGGGGAGCTGTGGCGCCACTCTTCGCCCAGGGACCAACTCAAAGGTTAGGCTCTGGCCTTTGGATCCTCAGGGCACTAAGGGAGACTTCTCAGAGAGCCAAGTTCTTCTTGGCTGTCAGCAGGTGCGGGCAGAAATTCGAGAGTGATTTGAAACCGCGTACGCGATTTTGTTTCTTGGTGCTTTCGCTTGGCCGATGGGATCAGACTCTGTCAGGCAGGCTGCTGTGGATTCTGTGCAAATCCAAGATCCTGACCACGTGAGCCTCATCACTTAGGGAAAGGACTAACATCCAGCTGTGAGTGTGTAGGAGATGCGATGCCTTTTTGATTGGTTTTCACGCTCTCTGGGCCACCTGATGCTTCCAATCTCTGAAAAAAATCTTTCGATTCTTTCGATAGCACAGTTCGTGTCATCCAAACAGTAAACGCACATTTTCAGTTCAGCAAGTGCGCCAAGAAATGCGAGGCCGAACCCAGAAAGGCGACAAATCCCGAAAAGAGAATAATTTCCATCGCAGCTGCTTTCCATTCTGTGCGGCCATGATTTTCAGTTTCGACCCGGGGCTCCCTTGCCATTCGGTTTCGAATGCTTATTTCTTCTCCATGTCTTTTCTCCATGACCTCGCTGGCAGGGAGCAAGCCTGAGCGTGTAAATCTCAGGAGGACGCCTGCATAAGGCAGCACAGCACAACCCAGATTTAGGCAAGATTTGCGATCCTGAGCAAGTCAGTGATTGGTCCGCCCGCGCTTGTCCACAATGGTAGGAGCCACAGCTGGGATGGGGGCCATGAAGGAATTCCAGCTAGAATCCAGTTTCACCCGTAAACCGTGCTGCTTCAGACCTGCAGCCAGGCTACTTCCTCACAGCAGCACAAATTCAGCTCCTGCAGCACTGCCTGCTTTTCTCCCAGCACAAGTTCAGGGTGGTGAGCAGCCCTCTCTGAGTCTCTCGGCGGGTCTGCCTCCTCTGTTGACTTAGACTTGTCTCTGAGCCAAGTTTTCTTAGGCGCTCAGCGGACCAAGGGCGAAATCAGACCCTGATTTCAAACCGCTTACCGGATTTTTTTCTTCAACGTTTTCCTTCTGTCCGAAGAATCAGGCTCCAACGCGCAGACTTCGAATATTTGTCGAATTTCTTCCCGAGGTACAGTGCGGTAAAGGGACGTTTTCAGCTAGAAAAATTTCCCAGTTCATTCGAACCCAACCTCTTAGAAGACAAAAAAAAAAAAAAAGAACAGGCCCTGCCCAAGGCTGCCCCTTGGGCTGCTGCACAGGCTGCTGAACACAGGAGGCCAGGACTGCTCTAGGGATGGAGTCCACTCTCTGCCCATGCAAGTGAGGCAGGCCCAGCCTCCTCTGCTCCCAGCTTCTTGGAAGACAGGGATTTATCCCTGGCCTCTTCCTCTTTATCACATAGATGTCTTCTAATCCGAAAATGACAGTGACTACTAGAAACAACCTCTTCCAGTTTGGATTGGTGACTTCGCGGTAATCTACCCCAGGACTAACACTTGCAGCATCCAGAGCCACTGAGAGCCCAGCATTCCTGACTCCATGTGCGAGGTCCAGGAGGAGCAGCCATTGAAACAGGCAACTCCTGGACCAAGGGAGGAGGCTGCAGAAATAAAATTCACACTGCTTAAGAGGCCGGGTCCTGGTCCAGATCGCAGCACTGTGGGGACGAAGCATGCCACCTCTGACCTGAGGCTTGAGTTACTCCAGCAAGTGCCAGAATCTGGCCACCTGAGACTGGAAAAGTACACTCAGGACTTTGCCAGGACCCTGGAGTGCAGTCTTTCACAGCTAGGCCACCTGCTCTGTGGCTCTGCATGCCAGCCTTTGGCAGCAGGGAGCCAAAGAGAGCACCAGGCTCATTTCTGCTTTTCAGAGTAAGGTCTGTGCCAAAGAGATTCTAGGTGCCTAAAGCCCTCTGATCCCTGTTGTGGGCTCTCTCTGTGCAGCCTCCTGCTTCCACAATAAACAAACACAGCAGTTTGCATTCTAAGGTCTATGACTTTACTTAAGCGTTTGACAAGTGATTTCAAAGGATATGTTCTTAGTTATGCCAGACCATTGTTCAAAGGCATTGATTTCAGTCAGAATCTCTTGTTTCTAAGATCCATGGAAAGGCCAGGAAGGAGGCAACCTGGATACAACTTGCAGTGGGATGGCAGGTCTGGCTTTAGGTTTTCCAAATTCAGGGAAGGAGTGGACCAGGGCATTAAAATCTAACTCTGTTGGCTGAAGTCTCTGTACTCATACTTTCTCAGGAGGCCTCCTGGTTATTTCGCTGCCATGCTCTTGGTCCAGCGACAAGCAGCCAAAGACAGAGGTCTGATGGCTTCTCACTGTCACAGTCCAGGTTTGACTGCAGCCTTGTGCTCCTGATTAAGTCCATGGTTACTCCATCCTCAGGATTTTCCATATCAACAGGGGAACAGGAGCCAATGCAAGAGTCGGAAACCAAGATGATCATTTCTAGAGACTGGCTCAGCTGGCAAGATCCAGGCCAGCCACCAGGGCAGCAGTGGGCACCTTTCCCCAGGAATGCTCCTCTTGCAGATGAGCAATGTCCAGTGCCTGAGCTTTGGGTTGGCTGATCCTGGCTCATGAGAGGCTGAGCCTTGTCAGCCAAGTCCAGTTCCCCAGTGCTATCAGCAGGGAGAGGCTGAGTCCGACCTTGACTGCACACAGCATATTTGATTTCTAGGTGCTTACGTTTTCAGATGGAACAGGAGGATGCCAAGGAGGCTGTGGTGGGATCCTTTGGAAACCCAGGGCCCAGAAGGGGTGGAGGAAACACAGGACAACGCCCCTGGGGCCTGGGTGCCCTATGTAGGACATGGGATCCAGACCCAATTTCAGGTCCTCTCTGCACACAATGGTTTGTAAAAGCTTGAAATGTGTCTGGTTTCCAAGGTTTTTGGATTGTGTGCCCAGCGCCATAGGCAAAAACACAATTTCAGTCTGGCAACTTACCCAAGGCATCTGACACACACCCTCCTTGTAAGACTGGTCTCAGTTGCAGTTCCTGGACAAGAAAATTCCCTTGCTCTGTCAAAAGCCTTTCTTTCACAGAGCGTTTTCACAATCAGTTGCCCAGTTTTGCATGAACTAGAACTTTTCAACTGTATCATTTGCAAATCTCGGTGTCAGCTTTTCTGTATTCATGTTTAATGGTGTTTGGTGTCAATGCTGGACCTGGGTAATGTGAATGCCTGGGAACTTTTATGCTGTCTTGAACAATTTGAGATGACTGTTTGGTAAGAACATCTTTCTACTCTTTTCTCTGTCCAACCCTCCCGTGCACACATCTCAGCTGTCCTTCACTTTTGGAGCCATTTTCTTCTCTAAGTGCTGTTCCATGCACACTTTTATTCACAGATATTACTAAGTATAACCTCCTAAACATGTTTAAACTTTCTATTGGTTCTTTGTGATTGTACATTTGCAGCCCAATCCCTCTCACCTTCCCAACCCACCAAATACTCCCTCTGCCCTTGAAATCCCACAAAACAAAAATATAAAAATGAATACATTAGTGAAATATGTCTCTGTGACAGCTGCAGTGTGTCACGATGTGTCACACAGTAAACCCCTGTGCCCACACAGCTTTACCTGAGAATGTTCATTGCAATGAGTCTGGCTTGAGGCCTCGGGCTTCTCCCACAGTAGCACTACAGGATCTCTCTGGGACTCCCTCATCACCCTGCAGCCCCTTTCTGTGTGACTTCACAGTTTTAACTCTGTGCCTGACTTGACGCTGCAGCAGGACTCTATGCACATTTACAGTGTTTGATGTTATAACTCAAATGGTGCTGCATCTGGTTTCTATGCATTTACCTGGTTTTGTTTGGTGCTATTGTTGGTTGGAGTTTTACTCTCTGGGTGTGAAGCCTCTATGAATGGCTGACTACCATTTGCCTGCCCAGTGTTCTTAGAGTCTTGAGAATTAACACACACCAGAGATACATAAATACAAACACTTGTTTCCCTGTGTCTAAGAACTCATTTAAATAACCAAAAACAAAAAAGTGGAAGGATCCAGTGATAAAAGACTGAATGAAGAGGGAGTGGGGATCAGATGTGCAAGAACTGTTGTTCTTCACCAGAAGGCTGAAGTTGTTTGGTCTGCAGAGAGATGCTTGTGCCTGGAGACAGTCACACTTAGTGGATGATCAAGTCTCTAGAGGAGATATCCAATGTCTCTCATTTGTGGGCCTCAGGCATGCTAGATGCATGCACTCATGTTTTCCTCTTGTCACATGTGAATAGTTGGTTGAAATGTGTGGAGAAAAGTTGGCTAATGAACTCAAGGGTGATTGAGAGGTGGGAGGGGAAATAGCTAGAAAGAGAATGTAGCTATCATTCTTCTCATCTTTCCAAAAGAGTTCAACCAAATAGGAGGCAAACATTCAAATAGGAACCTATGAGGACCACCTTCCTTTAACCACCACAGAATGAATGAATGAAAAATGGGTGGATAAATGAATGAATGAACCAATACATTTATAAAGAATGACAGAGCTTCCATGCTCATACTCTATCAATTAAAATCAGGGTGCATGCATTGGGAGGTGCAGTAAGTCCACCACCACATCTGGGTGTGCAGATCGTTTCTGTAGCTCTCTGAAGACTGAAACAGCAGTAAGGTCTCAGGTTATCTCTGGTTCCATGCCTAGAAGAAACAGAGTCACCATAAAGCACTTTTGGTGTAAGTTCCAAAAAGATGGGGTTTTTTTTTGTTTGTTTGTTTGTTTGTTTTTGCTTCCCTCACACCCCCAAATATAAGAAAGTTTTCTCGTGGGTAAGAGGCTTGTATAAATATCTGTTAAATCCATTTGGTTTATAATGTGTTAGTTTCTCTATATCCCTGTTTAGTTTCTGTTTCCATGATCTGTCCATTGATGAGAGTGGGCTGTTGAAATCTCCCACTATTACTGTGTGAGGTGCAATATGTGCTTTGAGCTTTAGTAAGGTTTCTTTTATGAATGCAGGTGCCCTTGCATTTGGAGCATAGACGTTCAGGGTAATAATTCATTTTGGTGCTTTTTTTTCTTTGATGAATATAAAATGTTCTTCTATATCTTTTATGATAACTTTGGGTTGAAACTCGATTTTATTTGATATTACTATGAGTACTCCAAGTTGCTCCTTGGGACCATTGTTTTCTAGTCTTTTACTCTGAGGTAGTGTCTGTCTTTGTCACTGAGCTGTGTTTCCTGTATGCAGCAAAATGCTGGGTCCTATTTACATATCCAGTCTGTTAGTCAATGTCCTTTTATTGGGGATTGAGTCCATTGATGTTAAGAGATATTAAGAAATAGTGATTGCTGTTTCTTGGGTTTTTTTGTTTTGTTTTGTTTTGTTTTGTTTTGTTTTTGTTAGAGGTGGAATTATGTTTGTGTGGCTCTCTTCTTTTGGGTTTGTTGCAAGATTACTTTCTTGCTTTTTGTAGGGTGTAATTTCCCTCCTTGTGTTGGAGGTTTCCCTTCTTTTGTCCTTTGTAGGGCTAGATTTGTGCAAAGAAATTGTGTAAATTTGGTTTTGTCACGGAATATCTTGATTTCTCATCTATGTTTATTGAGAGTTTTGCTGGATATAGTAGCCTTGGCAGGCATTTGTGTTCTCTTAGGGTCTGTATGACATCTGCCCAGCATCTTCTGGCTTTCATAGTCTCCGGTGAGAAGTCTGGTGTAACTCTGACAGGTCTGCATTTATGTGTTACTTGACCTCTGTCCAGTACTGCTTTAGTATTCTTTCTGTGTTTTGTGCACTTGGTGTTTTGACTCTCATGTGATGAGAGGAATTACTTTTCTGGTCCTATCTATTTGGGGTTCTGTAGGCTTCTTAAATGTTTATGGGCATCTCTTTCTTAAGGTTATGGAATTTTTATTTTATAATTTTCTTGAAGATAATTACTGGCTCTCTATGTTGTGATTTTCCCTCTCTTCTATACCTATTATCCTTAGGTTTGACCTCCTCATTGTGTTGTGGATTCCCTTGATATTTTCTGTTAGGAGCTTGATGAGTTTTAAGTTTTCTTTGATGGTTGTATCAAAGTTTTCTAAGGTGTCTTCTGTCCCTGAGTTTCTCTTCTATCTCTTCTATTCTGTGGTGATGTTTGTGTCTATGACTCCTGATCTCTTCCCTAGGTTTTCTTTCTCAAGGGTTGTCTCCCTCTGTGCTTTCGTTATTGTTTCTACTTCCATCTTTAGATGCTGGATGGCTTTTTTAATCATTCACCTTTTCGTTTCTTTTCTTGTATTAGTTAAGGGGATTTTTGTGTTTAGTCTTTGAAGGCTTCTACCTGTTTATCTGTGTTGTCCTTTATTTATTTAAGAGAATAATTTATGTCCTTCTTAATGTCTTCTAACATCATCATGAGTTGTTATTTTAAATCAAAATCTTACTTTTCTGGTGTGTCTAAGTGTCCAGGGCTTTCTGTGCTGAGGAATTGGGTTCTGATGATGCCAAGTGGCCTTGGTTTCATCTGCTTATCTCTGGTGTTACTGATCTTGCTCTCTCTGACAGTGGCCCAGCCCTCCTGTAAGCCTGTATGTCAGCACTCCTGGAGACTGGCTTTCTTCCTGTGGAATCTGGGTACAGAGAGCTCTGGAACAGGATCAGATCTAGGCACAGGCAGAAACCTGAAGGCAGAACTCAGGTTTTTCCTTAAATTCCATGATGAGACTTAGTAGCTCAGGACTGGCACTGCCCTTAGGCACCTAGCAGCAGAGGTCAAAGCACCTCACACCAAACTTAGAAGCCTCCTCAGCTGAGTACAGGTTTTTCAGACCTAATGATTCTTTCATCTTCGTCACTATCAGTTGTTATTCCTGCCTCTTCTGATTTTGTTAATTTGGATATTTTCTATCCATCTCTTGGGTAGTTTGGCTAAGGGTTTGTCTATCTTGTTGATTTTTTTCAATGAACCAGCTCTTGATTCTTTGTATTCTTTCCCTTGTTTCTAAATGATTGCTTTCAACCCTGATTTTGATTACTTCCTGTTTTCTGCTCCTTAAGGGTATGCTTGTTTATTTATTTTCTAGAGCTTTCAGGTATACTTTTGTGAGGGCTACTCCTTGTTGTCAACTTGACTATATCTGGAATGAACTACAATATAGAAATGAAGGACACATCGCTGATCTAGATCTTAAGGCTGGAAGACACAGACTTCTGATCATGGTCTTAGAAAAAAGATCTAGGACAGAGTGGCAAATAAATAAATAAATAAATAAATAAATAAATAAATAAATAAGAAATAAGTGAATAAAAATGAAAGCTTATCCCCAGGCAAGGTAATACAGGACACGGAGTTCAAGGTCAGTCATAAATAAACCAAGTTCCAAATCCAATCTTGAGAGTTCACTCCTTTAATGTGAGCCTCACATCCCACTAGAGACCTACAGAAAGGCATTGGAAGAAGGAAAACTCACTCTGCCTGCTTCTGCTTGTACTTATTTGCCAGTACATCTGTGGCAACCTACCTGTTCAGGATGCAGCTTAGACAGAAGACCAGCAGAAACCAGCGGACTTTTTACTTCCTGTCTGGAGCTGCCTATTGTTGGGATAGTTGGACTGAGATTGTAAGTCATTACAATTAATTCTGATAATATATAGAGTCATTCCATAAGTTCTTGACTCCAGAGAACACTAACTACTATGACTTTTAAATTGCTGAGTTGGGGACTTTCCAGATTCTTTTCAGCACTTTACTACGAACTTTCCTCTCACGACCACTGTTTTCTTTGTCATAAATTTGATTATATAGCAGCTTCATTTTGATTGAATTCTGGAGCATCTTTAAATTTGTTCTTTATTTCTTCCCCTATCCAGAGATCACTGAGTAGAGAGTCATTCTGTTTCCAAGAGTATGTAGGCTTTCTGTTGTTTCTGTTCTTGTTGAAGTCCATGGTGGTCTGAAAGGATACAAGGTGTTATTTCCATTTTCTTGTATCTGATGAGGCTTTCTTTGGGACCAATTATATGAACAATTTTACAGACATATCCATGAGGTGCTGAGAAGAAATTCTATTTGTTTGTGTTTGCCATTGAGCTACATTCAAAGTCTTTCTGTAACATGGCATTCTGTCTTTGAATTCAGGCAAAAGACAAAAAGCAGCTATCATAAAATAGATACCAACTGAAAGGGTTGAGAAATGTCTCTCCACAGATTTAGTAGCAGCATCTGTTGATATAAGCAATAAATATGCTAAATCGGGCACCACTCCTGAAGTATATATATTAAATACATATTACGAGGGGAAATATTGCAGAGTATAAAATAAGAGATAAATATATAGTAATTATATTTTCATCTTTTTCACGTTAATGCATTACATCATTTCTCCCTTTTCTTTCTTCCCTCCAAAGCCAGGGATACACACAGAATCCCTGTCTCAGGAAAGAAATTTGGGGTCAAGATCATTCAGAAACTACATGAGTAATGGCTAACATATTTAGTTTTTAAATATGAAAATCATATCAAATTTGAATTCTCTATTGGTAAAAGTAATCTAGAACTAGTCTCCAACTGGTAAAGTTACAAGTGGGCACATGACTACATTTGTTATATTTTGTTGGTTGACATTGTTTTTTGTTTGTTTGTTTGTTTGTTTTGAGACATTGAATCTCTGTGTTGCCCTGGTTGTACCAGAACTTAATATGTTGGCCAGTTTGGTCACTGCCTCCTGAATGGTGGCATTAAATGTGTGCATCACCACCACCTCCCTGGACAGTACAAACAACCTAACTACTGTTCTCCATGTTTGCTGCTCATTTCTCTATTCCAAGAAATCAGGGCATTTACAAATCCTTTACACAGTATTCCATTTTCACATTGACAGGATTAGGCTCCAAACCATTTTGCTCTAAGAAGAAGTGTGATTCTTTGGACTTTGGAACCTGCCCTAAACTGCAGCAGAACACTATATAAAAGCAGCTTCCGGTCTGGAGAGCATCAGCTGCTTAACTCTGCTGCTTCGTTGGGAGCTGAAGCCATGGCTTTCTTTGCATAGGCCTTGGAGGAGCTGCCTGGAAGGAAGCACCACCCAGAGCCCCACAAGCTGCAAGACTTGATCCTAGACCTGGAATGGGCCTGGAAAATGGATAATTCTGAGGCCCTGAGCCATCACTCCTGTCAGCATCCCTGGTGCTGTGGACCTGGGAAACCCAGCACAGCCTCACTGATGGATGAAGCTGCATTTGGGGATGAGAGGGGGCAGAAACACTGCAGAGAGCCACATGTTGAGGAGCCAAAGGATGAAACTGCAGAGAGACCTCAGGGTCCTCAAGAAGTAGGAGCCACTTCCGGAAGAAGGGTTCACTGGGCTCTGCACCAACCTGAAGACGACTACACCCACAGGGGTGGAGAGAGGCTTGCCCCAGGTGAATCATTGAACCAAGGAGGCTCCCAGAAATGACTCAAAACAGAGGCTGACATGAGAGAGGAATCTGGAAAGGAAAGACACCCAAGCATTGTGGACATTATCCGCCTGTGATTCTTCAAACTATTCCCTGGCAGGAGCCAAAGAATCATGGAGCAAGAGCCTCATGCTGCCTCTGTGGACTTAAGGACTGTGCCCTGGAGCCTTGAAGTCTCTTTATTTTGTGCTCCTGATTGTTAAATGCATATGTTATGTAATATTTCCTTAAATCCATGTAGAATCTTTGCATTCTGTTGGAAAGTGTACATAATTAAAATCTTTTCCCTCCACCACCTTTGTAAATGTTTTTCAGGGGCAAACTCAGGATTTGAGTCTGGGGTTGGAAGTGGTCACTAACGAAGTCAGAAGAATTTCCCTGTGGGTGGAGTTTCATTGGGCACGGGATGTGGATAGTAACAGGCTTGGTAGGGAAAAACAGGTTGTCCACTTCCTTGGATATCTTAAGTATGGTTTTTCCAGAAGAGGGCAGAGTGGAAGTGTGGGTACATGGGTGGGAGTGGAGTGGGGTAGGAGGGTAGAGTGCGGGGACTGTAAGTGATCTGCAGGTTATAAAGACAAGAAAGGAAAAATCTGATTTTAAATCTCCTGAAATGGCCACCCAGAGATGACAGGATATAAGGTCCAAGCCAGAACAAATATTTCCCTTACACCACACTAGATTCAGATGTTACTGTTTAGATTTGATTGCCAGACCCAACACTCTGGGTTCATGGATGGGGTCTGAGGAACAGTAAACAGTAAAAGGCCACTTTCTTGAAGAGTGAAACATAGAATTCCTAAAAAATGAAGTTGAAAGAACAAACTCAAAGACTCCAAGCAATGATCCTTAAGTGTCCTCTCCACATTGACTCTGTGTGCTCACTCTCTAGCCTGGTACATGACTTAGTTTACAGATTAGGTCTTTTGGGGGAAATAAAAGATCACTTAAAATTCCTGGGATTACTGAAAGGTGAAACTGCAACCCACGGTCCAGGAAATTACAGAAATACTATCTTGGAATCACACAGGATGCTGACCATGCTTCCACACTGGTATCACATCCTCAGCATGGGGTAGAGAACCCAGGGGCCACTGGAGGGAAAGGGTGGGCTGCAGAGTGAGAGCCACTGACTTCCCAGGCACTGTCTCAGGCAGTGGAATCCCAGGGAAATTAGTATCGCTGACCCTCCCAGGTTCTGAGCAGTGTTTTACAGAGCGGCTTCCTTTTATTCTCCCCAAATATACTGAGGCCTGCCATTCATACCCATCCATCACTCCTCCTACCCTCCCTTCATTCATTATTTTATTCTTCCTAGTACATAGCCCTCACTATCCTAGAATTCTCTGTGAATCAGGCTGGCCTGGAAATCAGAGCAAATCCTGTCTGAGCAATCATGCCCACCTCAGACCCATTTCCTACAGAGAGGCTATGCTTACTGGAAGACAGCATATGGGAAGCTCTTCCAAGACTGGAAGTGCATAAAGGGCACCCTCTCAAGGCCAGGTGGCTGGGTTTTCTGTGTCAGGGCCAGCACTGCCATGACCTTCCACCTTAGCCAGTCCTGTTTCTGCAGGTGAGTTCACTTGTGAGGCAGAAATTTGCTCTGGAAATGGCTAAAAGTAGACTCTCCTGTGCAGAAATGGTGTCACAGCCTTCTAATCCCCATGTTAGAGAGACAAGGCAAAGTGAATCTGAGTCCAGGACAGCCTAGACTACACAGAAGGAAGAAGGGTAAAATGGAAGTTGCAGGCAGCCCCTAGGTTAATTCGGAGTGGAAGCATCTGTGTAGATGAGTCTTCATCCATGTTGATTCAGCACAGTGTGTTCTCTAAGTTCTCAAGGTTGCTCCCTATGTCCTGGTTATCTTGTGGCCCACCACACTGAGCACCAGGATGCCTAAATCCCCCTTAGGACTTCCTTTAAAACAAACCACCAGATAGCACTGTAACCAACTGTAGGAAATTTAGTGTTTCCTCCTCTGTGTCCACCCCACCCTTCATCTTTTCCCTTACACCATTTCAAGAAGAACACAACTGTATTTAGCTTTTTAACATTTTATTAAGAAAGTTGCAAAAAAACAAAGGAAAAAAGAAAAAACAAATGGATGCAAAGACACAACTGCCTTTGTGTGTGAGAGAGGTAGGGGTGACCCTGTAATAGCAGGAGCTGTCAGAAGATCCCCTAATGGCTAGTCTTAGCAGGCATCTGAGTTCCTGGGTTCCAAACAGAGTTCTGGGTGCTTTCTTACTTCTTCTTCTGGCCAAAAGCCCTTCGAAGCCATGCCCAGCACCCTAGATTCCTGGCACTGTCAGAAGCAGGATCCTGGTCAGGGCAGTCTCCACAATGACAGTTCTCAAGGTTGAGCCCTTTTTTCCTGAGCAAGTTTGGTGAGGGTCGGTCTGGCTTCCTCTGAGTCCCACTCTGGAAGGCCTCTGTGCCCCTCTTCATGGCACAATTCAAGCTGTGACAGTATCTCAAGTAGTCCATGCTCCGAGATATACAGGAAAAGGGGTACGGAAGCCATTCAACAATCCAGTCATTGTCAACATAGTCGCTTGGCTCTATGCTGAAATGAAGTGGGTGACATATGGAACTCAGTTGACACAGGGTTGGCAGGACTTGTGCCGTGGGCAGTGCATGTGCTGCAGAAGTTGATGAACCCCTGACAAAACTGAGACGGTACTCCTTCAGGGTTTTATCCATGGTAATCTGAGGGCAGGTCCTTCACCTTGTGATTCAGAGAAATCTCAGTCAGTTAATTATGTTCTATATTTCCTGTCCCCTCCCAACCATTAAAAAGTGGGGATGTGGATTCCAAACCCACGATCCTAGCAGGTTTTTGTATTGCCTAAGGAGGAAAGATTCTGCCCAGTCTGGGGGTGCAAGCTTTAGTCCTAGGACCTGAGAGAAAGGAGCAGATCTGGGAACAGAGGCAGAGGCAGGTAGGTTTCTGAGCTTAAGGCCACCTTAATTGTCAGACCTAGTTTGAAGACAAGCTAGGGCTACACAGGATAACTTTGTGTCAAAAAACCAAAACAAGCACAAAAGAAACTGAAGCTTCTCACAGTCAGATCCTATCACTGTGGATACAAACGTCTAGGATTAAACATTATAGGTTACTGACTAGAGGAGCAGTGGGGAAAGTGCTACTGTGCAATCAAATCTACTTGGGGTGCCTGATTTAGAGAGTAATGATCAGATATGATGATCTCTCACTTGCCCATACTCTCTGTACAATGAAGATTAGAAGAATGACTTACAGACTGCAGTCCAGGAAATTCTTCAACAGCTGGATAGGAACCAAACTCCAGGAGTCCAGAAGTTCTCGGTCCCCGAGGCTGGATGTCTCAACTGGTCCTCAGTAGAAGATGGAACCACAGACTGTGGGCTCCAGTGCCAGCAAAGCAACAGACTTGTACCTGGCAGAGAGCAGCAGGCAAAGTAAAGGCTTTCTTCCCCCATGTCCTTATATAGGCTCCCATCCGAAGGTGTGGCCCAAATTAAAGGTGTGTGCTCCAGCTTCAATGATTGGATTAAAGCTGTGTGTGTCTTCAGTGGGATGTGGGAGCCCCGCCTTTAATCCAAGCACTGTGGTGGTGAATCAATCAGTGGATCTCTGTGAGTAGCCTGGTCTACAAACTGAGTTCCAAGTCAGCCAGGGGAATTATAGAATAATCCTGGCTCATAAAAGCACCAAAACCCGCCACAATAACAAAGATTTATTTCTTGATTTCTCCAGATCCAGATTAAAGGCTTGTGTCTTTCAAGGTCAAAGAGATCTGCATTAAAAAAGCAAGTCTTCCAACCTCCAAGACATGGATAACTTTCTACAAATTAATCAAAAATATCCTGCAGGTTTGTGCTCCAATTTTGGATTTTGCTTATTTTGAGATGTAATCACGCTGGCAACAAAGAATAGCCACCACACAGAGTGTTTCTCTGTGTATCCCTGGCTGTTGTGAAACTCACTTTGTAGACCAAGCTGGCCACCATGTCAAAGATCTCTCTGCCTCTGCCTCCCTTGTGTCCAGATCAAATTCATAAGTCATCAGGTGCGGTTTGGACATCCTGTTAATAGTCCTTAGGTCAGCTGAGACCTGAGCAGATGCTGATCCTGTGTTCCCAGCAGAGAAATAGTTGGGGGGAAACAGCTAAGTGTAGAGAGGAACTTCAGGACATGGGATCTCCTGTCACCTGCCCACTCCCAAACCCCTCTTTCTGACTCACATTTTATTTTCTGTGTTTGTGATAAATACACAAAACATTTCCATCCTCTAATCTCTTGTGTCTGGACAGGAAGGCAGGGACCTGCTGGGAGAGCAGGGCTCCAGGGTGCCCTGGGCTGGAGTCATATTGTCAAGGAATCAGACAGCAAGACTGGAAAGCAGTTTCTTGAGGAACTGTCAGACCTGAGGTCTCTAAGTCGGGGACATCAAGGGCAGAAAGCCATGGCTCCAGATCTGATCATGACAGCACTGAAAGAGGCCAGGAGCCACTGGTGCAGAATCCCAAGTCAGCCTCTTCACACACAGAAGCAAAAAGCCAGCTCTAGTGCTCTAGGTGCAGGCACCAAGGACAGCAGCAGAGTGTTCCCAGGGACAGATCACAGGAGCCTTCTGCACTCATACTGTGTGGTATTCATAATCCTGAAAGAGGTGGGGGAGGCAAGCAAAGGACTCTGAATCCTGATGTTTACAAATCCACAAAACAGACAAGGAAGAGAAAAGGCAAACAGTCTTTGAGTATACAAAACAGAAACCACACACGACGGAGGGGAGGGTGAGATAGAAAACCAAAGCCACATTGCACTAATCAAGATCCTGGAAGGACAGGGCCCTCCTGCTGGTGTGGGAATCTCTGAGTGAAAACATCACCCCTCACCCTGGCACTGTGATGCTCCCCTGTCAGTCCAGCATTCTGCTGGTGGCCTTGGATGGTCAGGTAGTGGAGCTTCCTTCAGAGCCTGTCTCCTAGGAAGTATTAGCACTCAAAACCAAAATACAAAAGTCCCTTTCCCTGCCATCTAGATCTGTGGAGAACAAATGCATCCAAAGTTTTAAAGCAGGGCTTCTCTAGAGCAAACGTGAATTTGCTGGGCCATGTTAGTCTCCTGCACTACTGAACGGCTTTGTTAGGATCCCCAGATCAGTTGCCCTGCTGAGTAAAACTCTGCAGAAAAAGTTAAAATCTTTTGATTGATCCTTGGGTAGACATGGCTATGTGTAAGTCCCTTGGAGTCACAGTTAGGCAGCACTGGAAGGTATTTACGGTACAGAACTCCTGAGAAGACACACCCTGCCTGTCCCCCCACAGATGACACCAGGAGTCCTGCAATTGGGCTGGACTCCCAAGGGTGCAAGTTACACTAGCTTGGGTCACTGTCATTCCTGCTGCTGCAGGAATGAAATTTGTCCACTGAGCCACCCAAGGCCAGAGAAACTCAGGACTACAGATCCTGGGAGGATCTGCCTCAGGGAATCTTCTAGCAGTTAGAGAAAATGCAGAGGAAACTCAGACTGGATTCCCCTAATCAAGGAAGGCAGAGACCACACAGCCCAAGCTTTGGCCATTGGCAAAATCAGATTGATCTGTACAAATACTACAAGCAGCCTGAGTCTGCTAGTGGGTGACAAGGAGGAGTGTAGTCAGAGAGAGAAATCAACCATTCTCCTTTTAAAAATAGAGAACCTAGGGGGCTGGAGAGATGGCTCAATAGTTAAGAGCACTGCTGTTCCAGAGGTCCTGGGTCCCATTCCCAGCAACCACATCATGGCTCACAACCATATGTAGGGTGTCAGATGCCGTCCTCTGGTGTGTCTAAGGAGAGTAAGAGTGTACTCACACATTAAAACAAAAATCTTTAAACAAAATTCTCCCCGGAGGACAGACCTATGCCTTAATCAGGTTTTCCTTCTTGTGGTCCAGATCATTCAGTCTGAACTCGTTCAACCTATTTTCTTCCTATCTGAGACTGGTGTCTGAGTCGTCAGTGCACAGCTAACCCCAGGCCCCATCAACCCCACTGTTGATCACTTCTAAGAGAAACCTGCTAATGTCCCTGTTGGAGTGTGCCCATGTTAGGACCTAGACACAGTGGTTTTCCAGTCCTCACTGCTCTTGAAGGTTTCTAAAAGGTAAAAAATTCTATTTTGTGTGTTTCCTGCCAAGTGCCATCTGCAACACAAGGATGTTGGTCAGGCAAGATTTCCTAGGAATCAGATCCCTGCTCCATGGAAATATACATAAGAAATAAATGTTGGCACCAAATCTCAGTCAAGGCTTTGAAATTTTTTTTCTTTTTTGTGCCAACAGTCCTAGGGGGAAGCACTGTGTAGGACAACAAAGCAGTATTCTGTAGACTGGGATCTCTCTCTCTCTCTCTCTCTCTCTCTCTCTCTCTCTCTCTCTCTCTCTCTCTCTCTCTCTCCCCTCTTTCTGAATCTGTCTCCCTCCCTCTCTGTGTCTCTTTCACTGACTCTCTCCCTCTCATTGTCTCTGTCTATGCCTCTCTCTCTCTCTCTCTCTCTCTCTCTCTCTCTCTCTCTCTCTCTCCTCTTCTCTCTTCTCTCCTCTCTTCCTCCCTCCCCTGTACCCCCTTCACTCTGTTATTTTGTGGTTCTCCACGTGGCTACTACCTCACCATGCACTTGTCAGTTGGTCAAGAGGCTGAGAAAACCGATCTGAGGACTTCTCACATCCTCTGGGTTTTAGCTATGCATTGAGATCCAGGGAAAGACCTCTGTTAGTCCTCTGCCTCTCCCTGAAAGCTGCTCCCCAGTGCTGGCTAGAGGGCCACGCCTGAGCCAGAGCCAAAGCCAAGGAAGGAGTCCAGGGAAGAAACCAAAGTATCCATTGGCAGATCAGCAGTTCCACTTTGGAGTGAGCCCAAACACTTCTTCGTAGCAGGGGCGCGGCGGTGCGGGCACTCCAGTTGGTGGCAACCTCACTGCTTGCACTCTGGACACTCCCTTTCTAGTAGCTATGATTTGTCCCCTAAGCCAAGTTCTGCTTGGCTGTCAGCAGGTCCGCGCTTAAATTCGATGTCGATTCCAAACCGCATGTGTGATTTAGTTTGTCAGTGCATTCGCCCTGCTGGCAGGATCAGACTCTGCCAGGCAGATGGAGGTGGGATTCTGTGTGAACTCAGGGTTGGCCATGTGTTCACCTAAGCGCTCCCGAAATGCCTGGCGCCAGGTGTGCGGGTGTAGGAGACACCATGTTGGTGCCACGGTTTGTTTTCTGGTTCTCCCAGTCTCCAGACCTTTCTAAAAGGAGATTTCATACTGCCTACTGTTGGGAAACTATTTTTTTCCAGCCAAGCACGTGTGCCGAGACTTGCGACACCCATGCCTCCCACCCTCCTCCCGTGACAACAAACTCAGGGCAAACACAGATCTCTATTGCGACTGTTCCCTTTCGGTTTGTTTAAGGTTTTCAGGATCAGCACGGACCAGGGCTCCAATGTCTGCCTCACTTGGTGTTTTCCATCTCGCTGTATTTCCACAGATGCCTTGTGGCCATGTCCCAAAAATACACTTGTCCGATAGAGAAGCCACAGGATGACCCCGCTTGACTCACTCGCACCCCGAGCTTTAGGCGAGTCCTGAAATCCTGAGCAAGTCCTAGTTAGTCCCCCTGTCCCCTTGTCCACACTTGTAGGGGACACAGCTGGAGCCAGGGCCAATGAAGGAGCCAGAAGCCCAAAAGCTCCCAGGATCCCCAGCTCTGCCTCCAATATGCTGGAATGCCACTTCAGCACAGCAGGGGGAGCTGTGGGGCTGCTCTTCGCATTTCTTCTTCATAGCAAAGACAGGAAGTAATCAAAATCAGGGCTGAAAGCAATCATTTAGAAACAAGGGAAAGAATACAAAGAATCAAGAACTGGTTCTTTCAGAAAATTAATGAGATAGACAAACCCTTAGACAAACTACCCAAGAGATGGACAGAAAGTATCCAAATTAACAAAATCATAAGAGGTGGGACTAACAACTGATAGTGAAGATCAAAGAATCATTAGGTCTGAAAAACCTGTATGCAGCTGAGGAGGCTTCTAACTTTGGTGTGATGTGCTTTGTCCTCTGCTGCTAAGTGTCTTAGGGCAGTGCCAACCTGAGCTACTAAGTCTCATCATGGAATTTAAGGAAAAACCTGAGTTCTGCCTTCAGGTTTCTCTCTGTGCCTGGACCTGACCCTGTTCCGCAGCTCTCTGTACCCAGATCCCACTGGGAGAAAGCCAGTCTCCAGGAGTGCTGACACACAGGCTTACAGGAGGGTCAAGCCACTGTCAAAGACAGCAAGACCATCTAACACCAGAGATAAGCAGTTGAAACAAAGGCCATTTGGCATCATCAAAACCCAGTTACCCAACACAGAAAGCTCTGGATACCCAAACACACCAGAAAAGTAAGCTTTTGATTTAAAATCACAACTCATGATGATGATGTTAGAGGATTTCAAAATGGACATAAAAAACGGACTTAAAGAAATACAGGTGAACAGGTAGAAGCCCTTAAAGAGGAAACACAAAAATCCCTTAAAGAATTACCGGAAAACAGACCAAACCAGTAAAGGAATTGAACAAAACCGAACAGGATATCAAAATGGAAATAGAAACAATAAGGAAATCTCAAAGAGAAACAATCCTGGAGATAGAAAACCTAGGAAAGAGATCAGCAGTCATAGGTGCAAGCATCATCAACAGATTACAAGACATAGAAGAGAGAATCTCAGGGGCAGAAGATACCATGGAAAACATTGACACAATCACCAAAGAAAATGTAAAACTCAAAAAGCTCCTAACCCAAAATATCCAGGAAATCTAGGACACAATGAGAAGGTCAAACCTAAGATTAATAGATATAGAAGAGAGGGAAGACAAAGAACAGCACAGCACAGAGGTTTTAACTACATTCAAAAATGTATACAGAATGTAGGACTTGAAAATAGACTATGGGTAGGTTACAAAGAACTTTTCATGGCACCATTAGGATGCTATATCCAGAGAATTCTTTTCTTTTTATTGGAATTTTTTATTTATATTTCAAATGTTATTCCCTTTCCCAGTTTCCTAGACATCAGCCCCCTATCCCATCCCCTTCCCCTTTTTTATTAAGTTGTTCCCCCTCCCCAACCACCCTCCCTTCCAACCTCCCGCCCTGAGATTCACCTACACTGGGGGATTCAGCTTTGGCAGGACCAAGGATTTTTCCTTCCACTGGTGCCCAGCAAGGCCATCCTATTCTACATATGCAGCTGGAGTCATGGGTTTATCTTTTTGTATTCTTGGGGGTACTGGTTTAATTCCTGGGAGCTTTGGTGGATTGGTATTATTGTTCTTATGGGATTGCAAGCCCCTTGAGCTCCTTCAATCCTTTCTCTAACTCCTTGAATGGGGACCTCCTTCTCAGTTCAATGGTTGGCTGCAAGCATTCCCCTCTGTATTTGTTATGCTCTGGCTGAGCCTCTCAGGAGACAGCTATATATAAGGCTCCTGTCAGCATGCACTTCTTGGCTTTATCAATATTGTCTATGTTTGGTGACTGTATATATATGGGCTGGATCCCCAGGTGGGACAGGCTCTGAATGGCCATTCCTTCAGTCTCTACTCCAAACTTTGTCTCCATATCTCCTCCTATGGATATTTTAAGAAGCAGTGAAATATCTGCTTCTTGGTTGTCCTTCTACTTGAGCTTCATGTGGTCTGTGGATTGTATGTTGGGTAATTCCAGCTTTTGGGCTAATATCCACTTATCAATGAGTGCATACCATGTGTGTTCTTTTGTGATTGGGTTACCTCACTCAGGATGATATTTTTTTTTTCAGTTCCATCCATTTGCCTATGAATTTCATGAAGTCATTGTTTTTGATAGCTGAGTAGTATTCCATTGTGTAGATGTACCACATTTTCTATATCCATTCCTCTGTTGAAAGGCATCTGGGTTCTTTCCAGCTTCTGGCTATTATAAATAAGGTTGCTATGAACACAGTGGAGCATGTGTCTTTGTTGTATGTTGGAGCATCTTTTGGGTATATGCCCAGGAAAGGTATAGCTGGGTCCTTAGGTAGTACAATGTCCACTTTTCTGAGGAACCTCTAGACTGATTTCCAGAATGGTTGTACCAGTCTGCAATCCCACCAACAATGGAGGAGTGTTCCTCTTTCTCCACATCCTCGCCAGCATCAATTATCACCTGATATTTTTATCTTAGCCATTCTGACTGGTGTAAGGTCAGGGTTGTTTTGATTTGCATTTCCCTGATGACTAAAGATGTTGAACATTTCTTTAGCTACTTTAAGCCATTTGATATTCCTCAGCTGAGAATTCTTTCTTTAGCATAATACCCCATTTTTTAAATAAGGTTATTTGTCTCCCTGGAGTCTAACTTCTTGAGTTCTTTGTATATAAGGAATATTAGTCCTGTGTCAGATGTAGGATTGGTAAAGATCTTTTCACAATCTGTTGGTTGCTGTTTTATACTAATGAGAGTGTCCTTTGCCTTACAGAAACTTTGCAGGTTTATGAGGTCCCATTTGTCAATTCTTCATCTTAGAGCATAAGCCATTGGCGTTTTGTTCAGGAAATTTTCCCTAGGACCCATGTGTTCAAGGCTCTGCCCCACATTTTCCTCTATTAGTTTGAGTATATCTGGTTTTATGTGGAGGTCCTTGATCCACTTGGACTTAAGCTTTGTACAGAGTGATAAGCATGGATCGATCTGCATTCTTCTACATGCTGACCTGCAGTTGAACCAGCACCATTTGTTGAAAATGCTATGTTTTTTCCACTTGATGGTTTTAGCTCCTTTGTCAAAGATCAAGTGACCATAGGAGTGTGTGTTCATTTCTGGGTCTTCAATTCTATTCCATTGATCAACAGGCCTGTATCTGTACCAATAGCAAACCGTTTTTATCACTATTGCTCTGTAATACTGCTTGAGGTCAGGGATGGTGATTCCCCAAGAAGTTCTTTTATTGTTGAGGATAGTTTTCACTATCCTGGGTTTTTTGTTATTCCAAATGAATTTGCATATTGCTGTTTCTAACTCTATGAAGAATTGAGTTGGAAATTTGATGGGAATTGCAATGAATCTGTAGACTGCTTTTGGCAAGATGGCCATTTTTACTATATTATTCCTGTCAATCCATGAGCATGGGAGGTCTTTCAATGTTTTGAGATCTTCTTCAATTTCGTTCTTCAGAGACTTGAAGTTCTTGCCATACAGATCTTTCACTTGCTTGGTTAGAGTCACACCGAGGTATTTTATATTATTTGTGACTATTGTGAAGGGTGTCATTTCCCTAATTTCTTTCTCAGCCTGTTTAATCCTTTGAGTAGAGGAAGGTTACTAATTTGTTTAATTAATTTTATACTCAGCCACTTTGCTGAAGGTGTTTATCAGACTTAGTAGTTCTCTGGTGGAACTTTTGGGGTCACTTAAACATATTATCACATCATCTGCAAATAGTTATATTTTGATTTCTTCATTCCTAATTTGTATCCATATGACCTCCTTTAGTTATCTTGATTGCTCTGGCCAGGACTTTGAGAACTATATTGAGTAAGCAGAGAGAGAGTGGACAGCCTTGTCTAGTTTGCGATTTTAGTGGGATTGCTTCAAGTTTCTCTCCATTTAGTTTGATGTTAGCTACTGGTTTTCTGTGTATTGCTTATACTATGTTTAGGTATGGGCCTTGAATTCCTATTCTTTCCAGGACTTTTGACATGCAGAGGTGTTGAATTTGTCAAATGCTTTCTCAGCATCTAATGAAATGATCATGTGTTTTGTTTTGTTTTTGAGTTTTTTATATAGTGTATTACGTTGATAGATTTTCATATATTGAACCATCCCTGCATCCCTGGGATGAAGCCTACTTGATCATGATGGATGATTATTTTGATGTCTTCTTGTATCTGTCGTGCAAGAATTTTATTGAGTATCTTTGCATCGATATTCATAAGGGAAATTGGTCTGAAGTTCTCTTTCTTTGTTGGGTCTTTGTGTGGTTTAGATATAAGCGTAATTGTGGGTTCATAGAAGGAGTTGGGTAGCGCTCCTTCTGTTTCTATTTTGTGGAATAATGTGGGCAATATTGGTATGAGGTCTTCTATGTAGTTCTGATAGAATTCTGCACTAAACCCATTTGGTCCTGGGCTTTTTTTGTTTGAGAGATTTTTAATAACTGCCTCTATTTCTTTAGGAGTCATGGGTTTGTTAGATGGTTTATCTGATCCTGATTTAACTTTGTTACCTGGTATCTGTCTAGAAAATTGTCCATTTCCTCCAGATTTTCAAGTTTTGTTGAATATAGTCTTTTGTAGTAGGATCTGATGGGGTTTTTTTTTTTAATTATTATTTCCTCAGATTCTGTTGTTATGTCTTCCTTTTACTTTCTGATTTCGTTAATTTGGACACACTCTCTGTGACCTCTGGTTAATCTGGCTAAGGGTTTATCTATCTTGTTGATTTTCTCAAAGAACCTGCTCCTGATTTTTTTTTCTTTTTTTTGGTTCTTTTTTTTCGGAGCTGGGGACCGAACCCAGTACCTTGCGCTTCCTAGGCAAGCGCTCTACCACTGAGCTAAATCCCCAACCCCGCTCCTGGTTTTCTGTAGTTCTTTTTAATTCTACTTGGTTGATTTCAGCCTTGAGTTTAATTATTTCCTGCCTTCTACTCCTCTTGGATGTATTTGCTTCTTTCCATCCTAGAGCTTTTATGTGTGCTGTCAAGCTGATCATGTGTGCTGTCTCCTGTTTCTTTTTAGAGGCATTCAGCACTGTGAGTTCTCCTCTTAGCACTGGTTTCATTGTGGCCCATAAGTTTGGGTATGTTGTGCCTTCATTGTGTCATTAAATTGTAAAGAGTCTTTAATTTCTTTCTTTATTTCTTCCTTGACCAAGTTATCATTGAGCTGAGCATTGTTCAATTTCCATGTATATGTGGGCTTTCTGTCACCGTTGTTGTTATTGAAGACCTGCGTTAGTCTGTGGTGATCTGATAGGATGCATGGGATTATTTCACTGTGACTGATTATATGGCCAGTTTTGGAGAAGGTGCCATGAGGTGTTGAGAAGAAGGTATATTCTTTTGTTTTAGGATGAAATGTTGTATAAATATCTGTTAAATCCATTTGGTTCTAAACTTCTGTTAGTTTCTCTTTGTCTCTGTTTAGGTTCTGTTTCCATGATCTGTTCATTGATGAGACTGGGTGTTGAAATCTCCCACCATTATTGTGTGAAGTGCAATGTGTGCGCTGCTCTTTAATAAGGTTTCTTTCATGAATGCTGGTGCCCTTGCATTTGGAGCATGGATGCTCAGGGTTGAGAGTTCATCTTGGTGGATTTTTCCTTTGGTGAATATGAAGTGTCCTTCCTTAACTTTTTTGATAACTTTTGGTTGAAAGTTGATTTTAGTCAATATCAGAATGGCTAGTTCAACTTGTTTCTTGGGACCCATTGCTTGAAAAAATTATTTTCCAGCCTTTTACTCTGAGGTAGTGACTGGCTTTGTCACTAAGGTGTGTTTCCTGTATGCAGCAAAATGCTGCTTCCTCTTTAAGCATCCATTCTGTTAGTCTCTGTCTTTTTATTGGGGAATTGAGTCCATTGATATTAAGAGATATTAAGGAATAGTGATTGTTGTTTCTTGTTATTTTTGTTGTAGGAGGTGGAATTATGTTTGTGTGACTCTCTTCTTTTGGGTTTGTTGCAAGATTACTTTCTTGATTTTCGTAGGGTACAGTTTCCCTTCTTGAGTTGGAGTTTTATATCTATTACCCTTTGCAGGGCTAGATTTGTGGAAAGAAATTGTGTAAATTTGATTTTTTTCATGGAATATTTTGGTTTCTCTATCTATGTTTCTTGAGAGTTGTGCTGGATTTCCAGGCTTGTGTGTTCTCTTACGGTCTTCCGTATGATATCTGCCCAGGATCTCCTGGCTTTCACAATCTCTGGTGAGAATTCTGGTGTAATTCTGATAGGTCTGCCTTTATATATTACTTAATCTTTTTCCTTTACTGCTTTAGTATTCTTTCTTTGTTTTGTGCATTTGGTGTTTTGACTCTTAAGTGATGGGAGGAGTTTCTTTTCTGGTCCTACCCATTTGGAGTTCTGTAGGCTTCTTGTGTGTCAATGGGCATCTCTTTCTTTAGGTTAGGGAAGTTTTTTTCCTATAATTTTGTTGAAGGTATTTACTGGCCCTTTAAGTTGGGAATCTGAGCTCTCTACTATACCTATTATTCTTAGGTTTGACTTTTTCATTGTGTCCTGGATTTCCTGGATGTTTTCTTTGGTGGTTGTGTCAACATTTTCTATGGTATCTTCTGCCACTGATATTCTCCCTTCTATCTCTTTTACTCTGTTGGTGATGGCTTTCATCAATGTCTCCCAATCTCTTTCCTAGGTTCGATACCTCCAGAGTTGTCTCCCTTTGTGATTTCCTTATGGTTTCTATTTCCATTTTGATATTGTTTGTTTTTGTTCAATTCCTTCACCTGCTTGATTGTGTTTTCCTGTGATTCTTTAAGGGATTTTTGTATTTCCTCTTTAGGGCTTCTACCTGTTTACCTGTGTTGTCCTGTATTTCTTTATGAGAGTTATTTATGTCCTTCTTAAAGTTCTCTAACATCATCATGAGTTGTGATTTTTTAAATCAAATTCTTATTTTCCCGGTCTGTTTGGGTTTCCACGGCTTTCCGTGTTGGGGAATTGGGTTCTGATGATGCCAAGTGGCCTTTGGTTTATCTCTGGTGTTAGCTGGCCTTGCTATGTCTGACAGTGGCTTGACCCTCCTATAAGCCTGTGTGTCCGCACTCCTGTAGATTGACTTTCTCCCAGTGGGATCTGGGTATAGAGAACTGTGGAACAGGGTCAGATCTAGGCACAGAGAGAAACCTGAAGGCAGAACTCAGGTTTTTCCTTAAATTCCATGATGAGACTCAGTAGCTCAGGGCTGGCACTCCCCTAAGGCACTTAGCAGCAGAGGTCAAAGCACATCAGACCAAACTTAGAAGCCTCCTCAGCTAAGTACAGGTTTTTCAGAGTAAGACCTAATGATTCCTTGATCTTCCTCATTATTAGTTGTTAGTCCCACGTCTTCTGATTTTGTTAATTCGGATACTTTCTTTCCATCTCTTGGGTAGTTTGTCTAAGGGTTTGTCTATCTCATTAATTTTCTGAAAGAACCAGTTCTTGATTCTTTGCATTCTTTCCCTTGTTTCTAAATGATTGCTGTCAGCCCTGGTTCTGATTACTTTCTGTCTTCTACTCCTCATTAGTATGGTTGCTTAATTTTTTTCCTAGTCTTTTCAGGTGTCCTTTTGTGATGGCTATTTCTGATTGTCACTTGACTACATCTGGAATGAAATACAATCCAGAAATGGAGACCACTCCTGTGATCCAGATCTTAAAGCTGAAAGACTCAGGCTTATTATCCGGATCATGGAGATTTGGAAGCATAGTTCCATAAAAAGCTTAATTCCAGGCAAAGTAATACAGGCCTAGGAATCTCCTACGAGTCTCCTAGGAGACTGATGCAATCAGAATTGTGAGTTCAAGTGCCCGTAACAAACCAAGTTCCTAATCCAGGCGTGGTGGTACACACCTTTAATCTGAGCCACACCTTCTCCTAGAGACCTACATAAAGACTTCAGAAGGAGGAAGACTCGCTCTGTCTGCTTGCATTTACTTGCCAGCGCTTCTGTTGTAACCGACCTGTCCAGGATTCCAGATTACAGAGAAGACCAGCTCAAAGTGCTAGATTTTGCAGTGCCCATGCACAGCTAGCTGCCTGTTGCTGGGTTAGTTGGACCACCGACTGTAAGTCATTACAATTAACTCCCTTAATTAGACAGACAACCTGTAAGTTCTGTGACTCTAGAGAACTCTGTTATGACTTTTAAATTTCTGTATGAGGACTTTCTGATTTCTTTATGGAGGCAAATTATTATGAATGTTCCTCTCAGGACCACTCTTTTGTTTGTCTTAAATTTGCATATGTGGTGTCTTCATTTTGGTTGAATTCTGGAACATCTTTAATTTCTTTCTGTATTTCTTCCCTGACAGAGAGTTGAGTAGAGAGTCGTTCTGATCCCAAGAGTGTGTAGGCTTTCTGTTTTTGTTCTTGTTGAAGTGCAGATTTAAATCTATGGTTGTCTGACAAGATACAAGGGGTTATTTCAATTCTCTTGTATCTCTTGAGGTTGCTTTGGGATCAACTATACTCTCAGTTTTGGAGAAGGATCCCTGAGGTGCTGAGAAGAAGGTCTATTCCTCTGTGTTTGCCATTGAGCTACATTCACAGTCACTACCATGGCATTCTGTCTTTGAATTCAGGCAAAATACAGAAAGCAGCTATCATGAAAGAAATGTCAATTGAAAGTGTTTGATAAATTGATCTCCATAGATTTAGCAGCAGCATCTGTTGATACAAGTAATAAATAAGCTAAATCAGGCACCACTCCTGAAGTAAATATATTAAATACATATTATAAGTAGAAATATTGCAGGGTATAGAGTAACAAATATTTATTAATTATATTTTCAAATTTTTCAGAATAATGTAATTGCATAATTTCTCCTTTTCCTTTCTTCCCTCCCAAGTTAGGGCTACACAGAAACACTGTCTCAGGAAAAAAAAGTTGGGGTTTAGATCATTCAGAAATTACATGGGTACTGGCTAACATATTTAGTTTTTAAAGAAGAAAATCATACCAAATTTGAACGCTCATTTGTTACAGGGAATCTAGAACTAGGTTCCAACTGCTAAAGGTCTAAGTGGGCACACACCTATTTTTGTTTTATTTCAGGGGTTGTTGTAATTTGTTTGTTTGTTTTGAGACAATGTATCTCTGTGTTGCCCTGGTTATACCAGAACCTGCTCTGTTGGCCAGGCTGGTCTCAAACTCACAGAGATCGGCCTGCCTCTGCCTCCTGTGGTATTAAATGTGTGCATCACCACCCCACAGGTGCACAGGATAACCAACCTAATTACTGTTCTCTGGGTTCACTGCTCATTTCTCTATTCTAAGAAATCTGGGCATTAACAAATCCTTTACACAGTATTCCATTTTCACTTTTACAGGATTGGGCTCCAAACTCATTTGCTCTATAAAGGAGGGGTATTCTTTGGACTTTGGAACCCTCCCTAAACTGCAGCAGAACACTCTATAGAAGCAGCTTCCGGTCTGGAGAGCATCTGGTCCTTAACTCTGCTGCTTGGTTGGGAGCTGAAGCCATGGCTTTCATTGCATAGGCCTTGGAGGAGCTGCCTGGAAGGAAGCACCACCCAGAGCCCCACAAGCCGCCAGACTTGAACGAGAACTGGCTTGGGCCTGGGCAATGGATAAGTTTGAGGCCCTGAGCCATCATTCCTGCCAGCATCCCTGGTGCTGTGGACCTGAGAAACCTAGCACAGCCTCACTGATGGATGAAGCTGCATTTGGGGATGAGAAGGGACAGAAACGCTGCAGAGAGCCACATGTTGGGGAGCCAAAGGATGAAACTGCAGAAAGACCTCGGGGTCCTCAAGAAGTAGGAGCCACTCCCAGGAGAAGGGTTCATTGGGCTCTACATCAACCTGAAGGTGACAACACCGACAGGGGTGGAGAGATGCTGACCCCAAGTGAATCCTTGACCCAAGAGGGCTCCCAGAAACGACTCAAAACAGAGGATGACATGAGAGAGGAATCTGGAAAGGAAAGGCACCCAAGCATTATGGACATTATTCGACTTGAGATCCTTCAATCTACTCCCTGGTAGGAGCCAAAGAATCATGGAGCAGAGCCTCATGCTGCCTCTGTGGACTTAGGGACTGCACCCTACATGCCCTGCAGCCTTGAAGTCTCTTTATTTTGTGCTCCTGATTGTTAAATGCATATGTTATGTAATATTTCCTTAAATCCATGTAGAATCTTTGCATTCTGTTGGAAAGTGTACATAATTAAAATCTTTTTCCTCCACTACATTTGTAAATGTTTTTCAGGGGCAAACTCAGGATTTGAGTCTGGGGTTGGAAGTGGTCACTAACGAAGTCAGAAGAATTTCCCTGTGGGTGGAGTTTCATTGGGCATGGGATGTGGACATGAACAGGCTTGGTAGGGACAAAAGGGTTGTTCACTTCCTTGGATGTCTTAAGTATGGTTTTTCCAGAAGAGGGCAGAGTGGAAATGTGGGTACATGGGTGGGAGTGGAGTGGGGTGGGTGGGTGGAGTGGGGTAGGAGGGTGGAGTGCAGGGACTGTAAGTGATCTGCAGGTTATAAAGACAAGAAAGGAAAAATCTGATTTTAAATCTCCTGAAATGGCCACCCAAAGATGACAGAATGTAAGGTCTAAGCCAGAAAAATATTCCCCTTAGCCCACGGTAGATTCAGATGTTACTGTTTAGATTTGATTGCCAGACCCAACACTCTGGGTTCATGGATGGGGTCTGAGGAACAGTAAACAGTAAAAGGCCTCCTTCCTGAAAAGTAAAAGATAGAATTCCTGAAAAATGAAGTTCAAAGAACAAACTCAAAGACTCCAAGCAATGATCCTTAAGTGTCCTCTCCACACTGACTCTGTGTGGTCACTCTCTAGCCTGGTACATGACTTAGTTCACAGATTAGGTCTTTTGGGGGAAATAAAAGATCACTTAAAATTCCTGGGAATATGGAAAGGTGAAACTGCAACCCACAGTCCAGGAAATTACAAAAATACTATCTTGGAATCACACAGGATGTTGACCATGCTTCCACATTGGTATCCACATCCTCAGCATGGTGTAGAGAACCCAGGGGGCACTGGAGGGAAAGGGTGGGCTGCAGAGTGAGAGCCACTGACTTCCCAGGCACTGTCTCACACAGGTGAAATCCCAGGGAAATTAGTATCGCTGACTCTCCCAGGTTCTGAGCAGTGTTTTACAGAGCGGCTTCCTTTTATTCTCCCCAAATGTAGTGCGGCCTGCCATTCAGACCCATCCATCACTCCTCCTACCCTCCCTTCATTCATTATTTTATTCTTCCCACTACATAGCCCTGACTCTCCTAGAATTCTCTGTGAATCAGGCTGGCCTGGAAATCAGTGCAAATCCTGTCTGAGCAATGGAGTCAGACCCATTTCCTACAGAGAGGCTAGGCTTTCTGGAAGACAAACAGATGAACTAAGGCTTATAAATGTAAAGCCTTCAAAGACTGGAAGAGCATAAAGGCCACCCTCTCAAGGCCACGTCACTGGGTTTTCTGTGTCAGGGCCAGCACTGCCATGACCTTCCACCTTAGCCAGTCCTGTTTCTGCAGGTGAGTTCTCTTGTGAGGCAGAAATTTGCTCTGGAAATTTCTAAAAGTAGACTCTCCTGTGCAGAAATGGTGGCACAGGCTTCTAATCCCCATGTTAGAGAGGCAAGGCAAAGTGAATCTGAGTCCAGGACTAGCCTAGACTACACAGAAGGAAGAAGGGTAAAATGGACGTTGCAGGCAGCCCCTAAATTAATTTGGAGGGGAAGCATCTGTGTAGATGGGTCTTCATCCATTTTGATTCAGCACAGTGTATTCTCTAAGTTCTCAAGTTTGCTCCCTATGTCCTGGTTATCTTGTGGCCCACCACACTGAGCACCAGGATACATAAATTCCCCTTAGGACCTCCTTTAAAACAAACCACCAGTTAGCACTGTAACCAACTGTAGGAAATTTAGTGTATCCTCATCTGTGTCCACCCCACCCTTCATCTTTTCCCTTACACCATTTCAAGAAGAACACAACTGTATTTAGCTTTTTAACATTTTATTAAGAAAGTTGTAAACAAACAAAGGAAGAAAGAAAAAACAAATGGATGCAAAGACACAACTGCCTTTGTGTGTGAAAGAGGTAGGGGTGACCCTGTAATAGCAGGAGCTGCCATAAGATCCCCTGATGGCTAGTCTTAGCAGGCATCTGAGTTCCTGGGTTCCAAACAGAGTTCTGGGTGCTTTCTTACTTCTTCTTCTGGCCAAAGGCCCTTTGAAGCCATGCCCAGCACCCTAGATTCCTGGGACTGTCAGAAGCAGGATCCTGGTCAGGGCAGTCTCCACAATGACAGTTCTCAAGGTTGAGCCCTTTTTTCCTGAGCAAGTTTGGTGAGGGTCGGTCTGGCTTCCTCTGAGTCCCACTCTGGAAGGCCTCTGTGCCCCTCTTCATGGCACAATTCAAGCTGTGGCAGTATCTCAAGTAGTCCATGCTCCCAGATACACAGGGAAAGGGGTATGGAACCCATTGGACAATCCAGCCATCGTAAAAGTAGTGGTATGGCTCTGTGCTGAAATGAAGTGGCTGCCACATGGGACATCCTGGACACAGGGCTGGCAGGACTTGTGCCCTGGGCAGTGCATGTGCGGCAGAATCTGATGAACCCCTGACAAAACTGAGACGGTACTCCTTCAGGGTTTTATCCATGGTAATCTGAGGGCAGGTCATTGACCTGTGATTCAAAGAAGTATCAGTCAGTTAATTATGTTCTATATTTCCCGTCCCCTCCCAACCATTGCACTGTGGGAATCTGGGTTTCAAACCCACGATCCTAGCAGGTATTTCTATTGCCTAAGGAGGAAAGATTCTGCCCAGTCTGGGGGTGCAAGCTTTAGTCCCAGGACCTGAGAGAAAGGAGCAGATCTGGGAACAGAGGCAGAGGCAGGTAGATTTCTGAGCTTAAGGCCACCTTAATTGTCAGACCTAGTTTGAAGACAAGTTAGGGCTACACAGGATAACTTTGTGTCAAAAAACCAAAACAAGCACAAAAGAAACTGAAGCTTCTCACAGTCAGATCCTATCACTGTGGATGCAATCGTCTAGAGTTAAACATTATAGGTGACTGATTAGACAAGCAATGAGGAAAGTGCTATTGGACCAGCAAATCTATTTGGGGTGTCTGATTTAGAGAGTAATGATCAGATATGATGATCTCCCACTCGCTCATACTCTCTGTACAATGAATGTTATTAAAATGACTTACAGACTGCAGTCCAGGAAATTCTTCAACAGCTGGATAGGAACCAAACTCCAGGAGTCCAGAAGTTCTCGGTCCCCGAGGCTGGATGTCTCAACTGGTCCTCAGTAGAAGATGGAACCACAGACTGTGGGCTCCAGTGCCAGCAAAGCAACAGACTTGCTACCTGGCAGAGAGCAGCAGGCACAGTAAAGGCTTTCTTCCCCCATGTCCTTATATAGGCTCCCATCCAAAGGTGTGGCCCAAATTAAAGGTGTGTGCTCCAGCTTCAATGATTGGATTAAAGCTGTGTGTGTCCTCAGTGGGATGTGGTAGCCCCCGCCTTTAATCCAAGCACTGTGGTGGTGAATCAATCAGTGGATCTCTGTGAGTAGCCTGCTCTACAAACTGAGTTCCAGGACAGCCAGGGGAATTATAGAATAATCCTGGCTCATAAAAGCACCAAAACCAGCCACAATAACAAAGATTTATTTCTTGATTTCTCCAGATCCAGATTAAAGGCCTGTGTCTTTCAAGGTCAAAGAGATCTGCATTAAAAAAGCAAGTCTTCCAACCTCCAAGACATGGATAACTTTCTACAAATTAATCAAAAATACCCTGCAGGTTTGTGCTCCAATTTTGGATTTTGCTTATTTGAGATGTAATCACGCTGGCAACAAAGAATAGCCACCACACAGAGTGTTTCTCTGTGTATCCCTGGCTGTTGTGAAACTCAGTTTGTAGACCAAGCTGGCCACCATGTCAAAGACCTCTCTGCCTCTGCCTCCCTTGTGTCCAGATCAAATTCATAAGTCATCAGGTGCGGTTTGGACATCCTGTTAATAGTCCTTAGGTCTGCTGAGTCCTGAGCAGATGCTGATCCTGTGTTCCCAGCAGAGAAATAGTTAGGGGGAAACAGCTAAGTGTAGAGATGAACTTCAGGACATGGGATCTCCTATCACCTGCCCACTCCCAAACCCCTCTTTCTGACTCACATTTTATTTTCTGTGTTTGTGATGAATACACAAAACATTTCCATCCTCTAATCTCTTGTGTCTGGACAGGAAGGCAGGGACCTGCTGGGAGAGCAGGGCTCCAGGGTGCCCTGGGCTGGAGTCATATTGTCAAGGAATCAGACAGCAAGACTGGAAAGCAGTTTCTTGAGGAACTGTCAGACCTGAGATCTCTAAGGCAGGGACATTAAGGGCAGAAAGCCATGGGTCCAGATCTGATCATGGCAGCACTGGAGGAGGCCAGGAGCCACTGCTGCAGAATCCCAAGTCAGCTTCTTAACCCAGAGAACCAAAAAGCCAGCTCTAGTGCTCTAGGTGCAGGCACCAAGGACAGCAGCAGAGTGTTCCCTGGGACAGATCACAGGAGCCTTCTGTACTCATACTGTGTGGTATTCACAATTCTGAGAGAGGTGGGGGAGGCAAGCAAAGGACTCTGAATCCTGATGTTTACAAATCCACACTGGAGACAAAGAAAGAAAAGTCAAACGATGGTCTTTGAGTATATAAAACAAAACTACACACCAAGGAGGGGAGGGTGAGAAGAGAAGAGACCAAAGGACACTGCACTAATCAAGTCTGTGGAAGGACAGGGCCCTCCTGCTGGTGTGGGAATCTCTGAGTGAAAACATCACCCCTCACCCTGGCACTGTGATGCTCCCCTGTCAGTCCAGCATTCTGCTGGTGGCCTTGGATGGTCAGGTAGTGGAGCTTCCTTCTGAGCCTGTCTCCTAGGAAGTATTAGCACTCAAAACCGAAATACAAAAGTCCCTTTCCCTGCCACCTAGATCTGTGAGTAACAAACACATCCAAACATTTAAAATAGGGCTTTTCTAGAGCAAACCTGAATTTGCTGGGCCATGTTAGTCTCCTGCACTACTGAATGGCTTTGTTAGCATCCCCAGATCAGTTGCCCTGCTGAGTAAGACTCCCTGTAGAAAATGTTAACATCTTTTGATTGTTCCCTGAGTAGACATGGCTATGTTTAAGTCCCTTGGAGTCACAGTTAGGCAGCACTGGAAGGTATTTATGATACAGAACTCCTGAGAAGACACACCCTGCCTGTCCCCCCACAGATGACACCAGGAGTCCCGCAATTGGGCTGGACTCCCAAGGGTGCAAGTTACACTAGCTTGGGTCACTGTCATTCCTGCTGCTGCAGGAATGACATTTGTCCACCGAGTCACCCAAGGCCAGAGAAACTCAGGACTACAGATCCCAGGAGGATCTGCCTCAGGGAATCTTCTAGCAGTTAGGGAAAGTGCAGAGGGAAACTCAGACTGGATTCCCCTAATCAAGGAAGGCAGAAACCACACAGCCCAAGCTTTTCCATTGGCAAAATCAGATTGATCTGTACAAATACTACAAGCAGCCCGTGTCTGCCAGTGGGTGACAAGGAGGAGTGTAGTCAGAGAGAGAAATCAACCATTCTTCTTTTAAAAATACAGAACCTAGGGGGCTGGAGAGATGGCTCAATAGTTAAGAGCACTGCTGTTCCAGAGGTCCTGGGTCCCATTCCCAGCAACACCATCGTTGTTCCCAAACATATGTAAGGCATCTGATGCCCTCTTCTGGTGTGCCTAAGGAGAGTAAGAATGTACTCACACATTTAAACAAACAAATCTTTAAACAAAATTCTCCCCAGAGCACAGACCTATGCCATAATCAGGTTTTCCTTCTTGTGGTCCAGATCCATCAGTCTGAACTCATTCAACCTATTTTCATCATATCTGAGACTGGTGTCTGAGTGGTCAGTGCACAGCTAACCCCAGGCCCCATCAACCCCACTGTTGACCACATCTAAGAGAAACCCGCTAATGTCCCTGTTGAACTGGGCCCAAGTTAGGACCTAGACACAGTGGTTTTCCAGTCCTTGTTGCTCTTCAAGGTTTCTAAAAGGTAAAAAATTCTATTTTGTGTGTTTCCTGCCAAGTGCCATCTGCAACACAAAAATGTTGGTCAGGCAAGATTTCCTAGGAATCCGATCCCTGCTCCATGGAAATATACATAAGAAATAAATAAATCTCACTCAAGGCTGCGGGGGTTTTGTTTGTTTTGTTTTTTGTTTGTTCTTGTGCCAAGAGTCCTAGGGGGAAGAACTGTGTAGGGCAACAAAGCAGAATTCTGTAGGCTGGGATCTCTCTCTCTCTCTCTCTCTCTCTCTCTCTCTCTCTCTCTCTCTCTCCCATTCCTCTCCCATCCCTCCCTCCCCCCCTCTATCCCATTCCCTCTGTTGTTTCCTGGTTCTCCACGTGGCTACTACCTCACCATGCACTTGTCAGTTGGTCAAGATGATGAGCAAACTGATCTGAGGACTTCTCACATCCTCTGGGGTTTAGCTATGCATTGAGACCCAGGGAAAGATCTCTGTTAGTCCTCTGCCTCTCCCTGAAAGCCTGCTCCCCAGTGCTGGTTAGAGGGCCATGGCTGAGCCAGAGAAAAGGAAGGAGTCCAGGGAAGAATCCAAAGTATCCATTGGTAGATCAGCAATTGCACTTCAGAGGGAGCCCAGCCACTTCCTCACAGCAGGGGCAACTCCAGTTGGTGGCAACCTCAGTGCTTGCACTCTGGACACTCCCTTTCTAGTAGCTATGATTTGTCCCCTAAGCCAAGGTCTGCTTGGCTGTCCGCAGGCCCGCGCTTAAATTCGATGTCGATTTCAAACCGCATATGTGATTTTGTTTCTCAGTGCATTCACTCTGCTGGAAGGATCAGACTCTGTCAGGCAGATGGAGGTGGGATTCTGCTTGAACTCAGGGTTGGCCATGTGTTCACCTAAGCGCTCCCGAAATGCCTGGCGCCAGGTGTGCAGGTGTAGGAGACACCATGAGGGTGCCTCGGTTTGTTTTCTGGTCCTCCCAGTCTCCAGACCTTTCTAAAAGGACATTTCATACTGTCTTCTGTTGGTTAACTATTTTTTTTCCAGCCAAGCAAGTTTGCCAAGACTTGCGACACCCCTCAGCCCCCAGTGACAACAAACTCAGGGCAAACACAGATCTCTATTGCGACTGGTTTCCTTTCGGTTTGCCTAAGGTTTTCAGGATCTGCACGGACCAGGGCTCCAATGTCTTCCTCAGTTGCTATTTTCCATCTCGCTGTAGTTTCCACAGTTGACTTGTGGCCATGTCTCAAGAATACACTTGTCTGATAGAGAAACCACACGATGACCCCGCTTGATTCACTCGCACCCCGAGCTTTAGGCGAGTCCTGAAATCCTGAGCAAGTCCTAGTTAGTCCCCCTGTCCCCTGTCCACACTTGTAGGGGACACAACTGGAGCCAGGGCCAATGAAGGAGCCAGAAGCCCAAAAGCTCCCAAGATCCCCAGCGCTGCCTCCAACATGATGCAATGCCACTTCTGCACAGCAGGGGGAGCTGTGGGGCCACTCTTCGCCCAGGGACCAACTCAAAGGTTAGGCTCTGGCCTTTGGATCCTCAGGGCACTAACTGAGACTTCCCAGACAGCCAAGTTCTTCTTGTCTGTCAGCAGGTGCGGGCAGAAATTCGAGAGTGATTTGAAACCGCGTACGCGATTTTGTTTCTTGGTGCTTTCGCTTTGCCGATGGGATCAGACTCTGTCAGGCAGGCTGCTGTGGGATTCTGTGCAAATCCAAGATCCTGACCACGTGAGCCTCATCACTTAGGGAAAGGACTAACATCCAGCTGTGAGTGTGTAGGAGATGCGATGCCTTTTTGATTGGTTTTCACGCTCTCTGGGCCACCCTATGTTTCCAAACTCTGAAAAAAATCTTTCGATTCTTTCGATAGCACAGTTCGTGTCATCCAAACAGTAAACGCACATTTTCAGTTCAGCAAGTGCGCCAAGAAATGCGAGGCGGAACCCAGAAAGGCGACAAATCCCGAAAAAAGAATAATCTCCATCGCAGCTGCTTTCCATTCTGTGCGGCTATGATTTTCGGTTTCGACCCGGGGCTCCCTTGCCATTCGGTTTCGAATGCTTATTTCTTCTCCATGTCTTTTCTCCATGACCTCGCTGGCAGGGCGCAGGCATGAGCGTGTAAATCTCAGGAGGACGCCTGCATAAGGCAGCACAGCACAACCCAGATTTAGGCAAGATTTGCGATCCTGAGCAAGTCAGTGATTGGTCCGCCCGCGCTTGTCCACAATGGTAGGAGCCACAGCTGGGATGGGGGCCATGACGGAATTCAGCTAGGATCCAGGTTCACCCCTAAACAATGCTGCTTCTGACCTCCGGGTCGGTGAAGTCTTCACAGCAGGGGGCGCTGTGCGGCCTGCTCTTCTCCCAGCACAGATTCAGGGTGGTTAGCCAAGGGCTTTCAATCTCTCCCCAGGAATGCCTCCCCTATTGAATTGTCCCAGAGCCACGTTCCCTTAGGTGCACAGCAGACTCGGGGCGAAATCAGACCCTGATTTTAAACCACTCATCGGATTTTGTTCCTAGGTGATGTCCTTCTGCTGCAAGAGTCAGACACGAATGCATGGACTTCAAATATTTGTCCGATTTCTTTGCTTTACGGATTTCATTTATGGTACGTGCGGCAAATGGACGTTTTCAGTGAGAAAGCTTTCTCAATTCATTTGCACCTACCCGCTGTGAAGTCTACAAGATCCCCACGGCTGGCCCTGCACAAGGCTGTTTCTTGGGCTGCTGCAGAGGCTGCTGATCTCAGGAGGCCAGTACTGCTCTAGGGATGGAGTCCACTTTCTGTCCCTGCAAGTGAAGCAGCCTTTAGATTTGGTCCCTCTGGTGCAAGAGGCCCAGCCTACTCTGCTCCCCAGCTTCTCCGAAGACCAGAATTCATCCCTGGCCTCTTCCTTTCTATCAGGTCGGTGTGTTCCCATCAGACAATGACTGTGACCACCGGGAACAACCGCTTCCAATTTGGATCAGTGATTGCTCTGGAATCTACCCCAGGACCAACCCAGCCTCTGAGAGCCCAGCATTCCTGGTTCCATGTGCCCAGTCCAGGAGGAACAGCCATAGAAAACCGGGGCTCCAGGCCCAAGGGAGGAGGCTACAGAAGAAATATTCACAGTGGCTGTGTATCCCGGGTCCTGTTCCAGTAAGTGCCACAGTGGTGGCAATGCAGATGGCATCTGACTGTGGCTGGAGTCTGCCCAGCAAGTGCAGGAGACTGGCCACCTGAGAGAGAAGTAGACTCAGGACTTTGCCAGGACTCCTGAAGCACAGACTTTGCCAGCTAAGCTGCCTGCTCCTTGGCTACTGCACACCGGCCTTTGGCAGCAGGGAGCCGTAGACAGTGGCAGGTTCATGTCTGCTTTTTAGAGCCAGGTTGTGCCAAAGAGGATCTCAGTGCCTAAAGCTCTCCATTCCCTGCTGTGGGCTATGTCTGTGTAGCTCCCTGCTTCCACAATAAACAAACACAGCGATTTTCATTCTATGGTTTGTGTCCTTTCTTAATTGTTCAACAAATGATTCCAAAGGAAATGTTCTGGGTTATGCTGGACCCCTTTCAAATTCATTGATTTCAGCCAGGACAGCAGGTTTCTAGGATTCATGAATTGACCATATAATCAGTCACAAAACAGACCTCAACAGATACAAGAAGATTGAAATAATCCCATGCATCCTATCATATCACCACAAAGTAAGGGTGGTCTTCAATAACAATAAAAACGACAGAAAGCCCATGTATACATGAAAGTTGAACAACACTCTACTCAATGATCACTTGGTCGAGAAAGAAATAAAGAAAGAGATTAAAGACTTTTTACGATTTAATGACAATGAAGGCACAACATACCCCAACTTATGGGGCACAATGAAAGCAGTGCTAAGAGGAAGTATCATAGCTCTGAGTGCCTCCAAAAAGAAACAGGAGAGAGCATATATTAGCGGCTTGATACCACACCTAAAAGCAGTAACCCAGTCACAGAAAAGCATACATGGTATGTACTCACTGATAAGTGGATATTAGCCCAAAAGCTAGAATTATTCAAGATACAATACACAGATCACATGAAGCTCAGGATAAAGGACATTCAAAGTGTGTATACTTCACTCCTTCTTAAAAGGGGAAAAATATTCATAGGAGGGCATATGGAGGGAAAGTTTTGAGGAGAGACTGAAGGAAGAGCCATTCAGAGTCTGCCTCACATGTGATATATATATATATATATATATATATATATATATATATATATATATATCACACTAAAATTAGTTAAGATTGATGAAACTAAGAAGTGCATGCTGAGAGGAACCAGGTATAGATGTCTCTCTCTCTCTTTTTTTTTTTTTTTTAAAGATTTATTTATTATTTATAAGTACACTGTAGCTGTCTTCAGACACACCAGAAGAGGGCATCAGATCTCATTACAGGTGGTTGTGAGCCACCATGTGGTTCCTGAGATTTGAACTCAGGACCTCTGGAAGAGCAGTCAGTGCTCTTAACCACTGAGCCATCTCTCCAACCCTAGATGTCTCTTGAGAGACACAACACGAGCATGCCAAGTACAGAGGCGAATGCTAGCAGCAAACCACTGAACTGAGAATGGACCCCAGTTGGAGGAATTAGAGAAAAGATTGAAAGAGCTGAGGGGGTTTGCAACCCCATAAGTACCACAATGCCAAAGAACCAGAGCTCCCAGACTAAACCACTACCCAATATGGACTGACCCATGGCTCCAGCTGCATATGTAGCAGAGGATGGCCTTATTGGGCACCAATGGAAGGAGAAGCCCTTGGTCCTGCCTAGGTTGGACCCCCTGTGTATGGGAATGTGGGGGATGGGTGGGAAGGGGGGTGAGTGGGGAGGGAAACAACCTTAAAGGGGAAGAGGAGAGGTTTGGGTAGTGATTGTTGGTTGTTATTTTATTGCTGAGGTGGAATTATGTTTGTGTGGCTATCTTCTTTTGGGATTGTTGCAAGATTACTTTCTTGCTTTTTGTAGGGTGTGATTTCCCTCCTATTGTTGGAGTTTTCCATCTATTATCCTTTGTAGGGCAAGATTTATTGAGGAAATTGTGTAAATTTGGTTTTGTCATGAAATGTCTTGGTTTCTCCATATACGTTACCTGAGAGGTTTGCTGGATATAGTAGCTTAGGCTGACATTTGTGTCTTCTGTTAGGGTCTGTATTACATCTGCACAGCATCTTCTGACCTTCAAAGTTTCTGGTGAGAGTCTGGTGTAATTCTGATAGGGCTTCCTTTATGTTACTTGACCTTTTCCCCCTTTGTGCTTTTAATATTCTTTCTTTCTTTTCTTTTTTTTTTTTTGTGCATTTGGTGTTTTGACTCTTATGTGACAGTTCTCCAGAAAAGGAAAAAAAATCAACCTCCAGGGACAAGAACCATCACTTAAAGCGGCAGCAGCCTGCTTCCCTGGATGTACATCCACTCCCCCATAAAAGTCCTGCCCAGTGGGGCAAACCTCCTCCCTGCTTCTCTCTGTGTTCTTGATGGATGGATTTCCACAAGAAGTCTTAATGCTGAAGCCTCCTGCTGAGCTGGAAAGCCCTTCCTGAACTCCTGAGGTGGAAGGGGAAGGGGTGCTGTACTTGGTGCTGTGAGACAGGTCCCTGATCACCAGAGTCTCCTGATTTACACTGTGGTTGGTTTACTTTAAAACGTCGTTAAACAGGATATCATACAAGCATTTACATGTAAGAGTTCAATGTACTTCAGTGTCTTAGAGAACACATAATCATGACAAGTTACAAACAAGGTAAGTACACTGGACATTTCCAAGTTAAATAATCTTCCCATATCCAGAGTACATCCCTGGGAGATCTTGGAGGTCAGTCTGAGACCTAGACATTTGACACCTATTTAAGATAGGACACCTGTTTCCAATACTTTTCAGGATGTGTGAAGTTCACCCAGGGGTCAAAGAGGGTAGGTAGGCAGGGAATCCAGGTTCTACTTCCCTTGGGACCTTCTCTCTGTCCTCACAGTCCTACTAGATTCCACAAGGACAGTGTAGCAGGTCCAGTCTTATCATGCCCATGGCTCAGTGACCAGGCTGGAAGATTCCAGAGCTTGACTGTCCTGGATCCAACCAATGTGTCCTAGTCACTAGAGTGGCTGTCCTTTGACCTGCAGATACTCAAGCAATATCTATGCCAAACGCCTACTCCAAACCCAGCTCTGACAACATTTTAGAGGTCAAAGATTCAGTAGTAAAAATAGACCATATTTGTGTATTATCTATTCCAAGGGATCCAAACTGAAAAGGCTTGTTTAAATTGATGCTTAACAAAATATCAAAAAATGCAGAAACCAATCAATGTTGGAGTAGAGACAGTGCTAAACCATGAGTTTCAAGATAATCTCCACTAAAATTTAGTATAAAACTATTTTTGTCACTTTTGTACTAGAAACAGAAGCTCTGCAGGAATGTCTGGCATTGGTATTGTCGATGAAGTATTGAAGTACTATTGCCCAGGTCTTCTCTGTAAAGGACATTGTGGACAGTTACCATTCTCTCAGGGATCAAAGCTGTATTATCTGAGAATGTCCAACTCTTTTGAAAGGTCCACGTGATGTGAATTGAAGAAAATGTTAAAATTCAAAGACAAACATTGTGGTCAACATTTCTGTTCAGGGATTAAATTATTTCCTACAAACACTTGTAGAAACAGGAAGTTCAGAGAGCAAATTCAAAGATTGTAAGCAATGATAAGTGTTTTATTCACACTGGCATCTGTATGGTCACTCTCTACTATGATACATGACTTAGTTCACAGATTTGGTCTTTTTGGGGAAATAAAAGATCACTTAAAATTCTTGGGAATACTGAAAAGTTAAAACTGCAACTTGTAGTCCAACAAAGTACACAGGATGAATCACACGGGATGTTGACCAGGCTTGAGCACTGGTATCCACATCCTCAGCATGGTGTAGAGTTCACAGGGGGCACTGGAGGGACAGGGTGGGCTGCAGAGTGAGAGCCACTGACTTCCCAGGCACTGTCTCACACAGGTGAAATCCAGGGGAAATGCCATCCCTGACTCTCCCAAGGTTCTGAGCACTGTTTTCCATAGCTGTTTCTTTTTATGCTCTGCAAATGTAGTGCAGTCTGTCATTCTGACCCATTGATGCCTCCCTCCCTCCCTCCACACCTTTCTCTCTTCCTTCATTTATTTGTTCCTCTCACTATTTAGCCCTTCCTGTCCTAGAATTCTTTGTGTGAATCAGACTGGCCTGGAACAAAGAGGGGTCCACCTGCCTGAGCGATCATGCCCACCTCAGATCCATTACCTACAGAGAGGCTAGACTTTTTGGAAGGCCAAGAGCTGAACTAAGGCTTATAAATGGGAAGCTCTTCCAAGACTGGAAGAACATAAAGGCCACCCTCTCAAGGGCAGGTGGCTGGGTTTTCATTGTCAGGACCAGCACTGCCATGACCTTCCACCTTAGCCAGTCCTGTTTCTGCAGGTGAGTTCAGGTGTGATGCAGAAATTAGCTCTGGAAATTGCTAACAATAGATTTTCCTATGCAGAAGTGGTGGCAAGGTCGCTAATACACATAATAGGGAGGCAAGGTGAAGTGAATCTGAGTCCAGGACTAGCCTAGACTACACAGAAGGAAGAAGGGTAAAATGGAAGTTGCAGGCAGCCCCTAGATTAATTTGGAGTGGGAGCATCTGGGTTGATCAGTCATCATCCATGTTTATTCAGCAGAATGGTTTCTCTAAGTTCTCAAGGTTGCTTCCTGTGTGCTGGTTATCTTGTGGCCCAGCTCACATGAGCACCAGATGCCTAAGTTCCCCCCAGGATTCCCTTTAAAACAAACCACCAGGTAGCTCCGTAACCAAGGGTAGGAAACTTAGTGTTTCCTCATCTGTGTCCACCCCACCCTTCATCTTTTCCCTTGGACCATTTCAAATAGAACACAAATTTCCCCCTTTCTAACACTTTTATTAATAAAGCTGGGGAGAAACAAAGAAAGAAAGGAAAAAACAGATGACTGCAAAGACACAACTGCCCTTGTGTGTGACCGAGGCTGGGGTGTCCCTGTAGTAGCAGGAGCTGTCAGAAGATTCGCTAACTGAAAGTCTAAGCAGGCATCAGGGCTTGGTGAGCTTGGTCTGGCTCCTCTCTTTCTTCGTCTTTGTTGTCCACTTCTCCTGGGGACACTTGTTCTGAAAAAGTACTGAGTTTCTGATCCAGGCTTGGGAATTTCATCCACGAGTCACTCCAACTTCACACTGAAGGAGCAGTCGTGTCCGGTCCAGGGGTGAGAAGCTCAGCCACCAATTTTACTCTGGTGGAACAGTAAATAACATTATACAGAATGTCTGTGTGTGTGTGTGTGTGTGTGTGTGTGTGTGTATGTGTGTGTGTGTGTGCATGTATGAGTGTAAGAAACAGTAATAGAAAAGAAGTCATAGTTGAAAAAATGTCTTGGAGGGAGAGAAGAAAAGGCAGACAATGATGCACTAACATTAAACCAGAGACTCACAGGGTGAGACCAGTTCCATAATTTTCCACTGAAAGCTTCACTTAATGCTGGCCAGGAAGATGGACACTGGCCAGGTCTGTGCTCCAGGATTCCCAGAAAATGGCCACGGCTACACTGGCCAGGTGCCTATAAAGTCAAACCCCCAAGGTTATGTATGTCCTGCCTTTGTCAATAAGGGTAAGCCTGAGTCCTGATTACCTTGTGACATTCCTTGGCTCCCAACTGCCAGAAAACCTTTCCCTTCAGACCCCCATAGGGGACACTCTCCCCTTAGAGCTGTAACTCTCGCCCTTTTGGGTCACCAGACCCTGACATCTCAGAGATGGGAGGTAGGAAGTTTTAAGTTAGGTTTTACAAAGTGCACCTGGATCTTATATCCTTTTGTCTGGGGTCTAGGATAATGGTTTTCTTTTGTTGTTTTGCAGCCATAAAGAGAATAGAACCAAGTTTTGTTGTTGTTGTTGTTGTTATTGTTGTTGTTGTTTAAAAAAAAACAAACCTGTGGTTACTTGCAACCTATAGGTTGTCCCTGTAGAAGTCATGGTTCTCCCTCATGCAGCAGCCTGTAGCTCTCCATCTAAAGGCCAGGCCTGATGAGGAGGCACAGATCTCCTGGCAGAGGGAGGACAGAGTTTCTCTGTGTAGCCTTGGCTGTCCTGGAACTCTCTCTATAGACCAGGCTAGCCTCGAACTCAGTGATCTGCCTGCCTCTGCCTTGTTGTGCCACCAGCTGGCTAAGAGTGCAGAGATTGTGATGAAAAACTCCTTCTAAGGTGAGTTCTAAAGGGAAATAGGCATCAATTATGATTTTATTTCATTTGTGTAAAAGTCATTGCTAACAAAAGTTATGAGCACAGAAATGCTTATGTTAATCGAAATAAGTCCAAATAATGTTCATTAAAATCATTTTAGTATATTAATTGTTTTTGATTTCTCTTTCAGAAAAACACTTTCTGAATAGGAGCGTGTGATACACACAATAATCCCGAGACCCATTGGCTCAAAGTAATTTTTAAAGAAAATAATTGGGGGAGGGGGGTATCTTTTGGCCTGGCGAGTTTTCCAAGACACTGTACCCCGCCCCCTGGAAAACCAGGATCTCCGTGTCAGGATGGCTTTCCTTTCTTTTCACCAACTGTATCTGGAGACAGGACTGTCCAGGGCTCCAAAGCAGCAGGGTCTGGCCTGGGCCTCTCCCACGCTTCTTTCTTTCCCCAGTAAGCCTGTGGCTGGGGCTACAGCTTGCATTTTTTCCTATGAAAGGAGGCTGACCTGGGGGCTTCTCCTATGCACTCCGGAGTTTTTAGGCGAGCTTTGCCATCCTAGGAAAGTCATTGGTTAGTCTGCAGGCCCGCTCCTCAAGGCTGGTGGGAGCATAGGCCAATGAAAAAACCAGAGTCAAGAGGAAAACTATTCAGAGGCCAATTCTCAGCTCAGCCTCCCAGCTTCCGGTTGCTGGCTTGTTCCCTCTTGGGGAGTCTGCCCTCAGCGCTAAGTCTCAAGGCGCTTCCGGATCATCAGGGCCCCTGCAGTCTGTTCTCCGGAGCCAGGTTCTCCAGAGGCTGCGACTTGTCTGGCGAATCAAGTTCTAGTCAGCTGCCTGCAGGACCCGACTAAACCCCGACCATGATTTTAAATAGCGTCCCTGACTTTATTCCTCCGCACTTTCTTTTTGTGCTTAAATCCGGGCTCCTCCAGGCAAACTGAGGTGGGATTCGGCGAGAGCACAGGATCCAGTGTCAGCCTAACCCATGGAAAACCGCCTGGGTCCGGGGAGCGAGTGTGACTGACAGGCGGCCAGGACGCCGCGGTTTCGGTTTGCTTTTGCACCCTCTCTCCTCTTCCAGTCATTTCTAAACTCTGACAATTCGTCCGCTTTTTTGCGGATTTCATGCGGAATGCCCTCGGCAAAGGCACGTTTTAAGCCCCGCAATATTTCCTAAAGCATCGGACCTCTGACCCTGGAAGACTAGGATTTAGGTTTTTGCAGCGAATCCCCTCAGTAGGTCCTGCATTTCTTTCTTTGAGCACTGCCCAGGTCGCCAACACACACACACACACACACACACACACACACACACACACACACACACACACACACACACACACACACACACACACACACACAGACACACACACAGAGGTGGGACAGGGCGGGGGGGGAAGAGGAGGAGGAAGGGAAGGAGGGGGGGGGAAGGAAGGAGGGAGGGAGGGAGGGAGGAGGAGGACGGAGGGAGGGAGGGAGGAGGAGGGAGGGAGGGAGGGAGGGAGGGAGGGAGGGAGAGAGGGAGGGAAAAGTAGATCTTTTTGGACATTGCTACGCTGTTACCCCGTCAACCTGCATTTGCCGCGCAGGGAGTAGATCAGCTTGGAGGCTGCTCCCCGCACACTCTGTGGTTTAGCCAAGCACCGGGATTTGGGAAAGACTTGTTACCCCCATCCCCCTTCCGCCCGCTCCTCCACTCAGGTGGGAGGGCACAGCCTAAGCAGGAGCCAAGGAGGGAGTCAGAGCCAGAAACCAAAATGATTCATTCAGGAACTGCCCTTTTGCTCATCGCGGAAGATTAATGGGGTGGTCAGCATTGGCACTTTATGTTGGTGCGAATGGACGTGAGGTGCGATCGGGTCATAACGGTGTCCTTTTGTTTTCCCGACATCATTTCCGAATGGTGAAAATCGCTCCAACTTCTATCTTTTGTGGTTGCGTGATGAGTTCATCCCCAACCACAGGTTTTTCTTGAGGCAAGATTCCCTGGGAATCAGACCTGCGCCCCTTAAAACGATTGGGCAATCCGTGTTTGGACAGAATCTCAGGCATGGCTGCGTTCCTGTTTTGCGTGGAAGATGTCAAGCAAGGAACTGGCCAGGGAACCAAAGCAGTGTCCTTTCAGCTGCCCTTCTGTCAGCTCCTTATTCTTGCACGTGTCCAGAAGGCAAGAGGAGGAGGAAACTTCAGGGCTTCTCCTCACACAGGAAGGGTTGGCCAAGCATTGCAGTGCAGGGAAAGATCCTTTGTTAGTCTCCGCGCCCGCGCCTCCAAACAGTGGCAGGAAAGGAGCAGGAGCCAAGGCAGGAGTCCTGGCCAGAAGCTAAAACCACACTGCCAGTTCCCCTTGGGGCTGCAGGCATCTGACGACTTCTTTACAGCAGGGGGCGCAGCGGCGCCGGCGTTCGGATTGGTGTCAATTAAAGATGTCAGCGCTGGAACTTTAAGTTCTCTGACCACGTTCCCTAGTAGCTGCGAGTTGTCCGACCGGCCAAGTTCTGCTTGGCTCTCAGTAGCGTGGAGCTGAAATCCGACGGTGATTACAAACGTCGTACGCGATTTGGTTTCGTGATTTTTTAATTTTGCACTGATTGTCCTTTTGTGTTGGACTGGAATCAGACTCTGCCAGGGAGGCTCCAGTGCGATTCTGGGCGAAGACACCGTTCCCATAGGCAGTATGCAGGCTTTCAGTGTGATCCCCAGGGTTTTGGTTTGTTTCCTATGCTGTTCGACCTCCCAGTGTTTCTAAATGCTGAAGAAACAACAACAACAACAACAACAACAACAACAACAACAAAGCAATGGTTCTATCCCTTTCCGTTAGCGGATTTAGTGCAGTAGGCCATCTGTAAAGTTAAATTTTCAGCTGAGCAAGTGTCCAAAGAGCCAAGTTCCGTTCAGCACTCAATGGACTGCAGACGAAATCCGATGGTGATTTCAAACCGCTTCCTGGATTTTGTTCCTTGGTGCTTTCTTTATGTCGCTGGACCCAGACTCTGACCGACAGGCAGGTTTCAAAAATTCGTTGATTTCTTTTGTTTGCGGATTTCTTTACTTGACCGACTTTGATGTCCAGACTTTTTTTTTCCCCCTGTGGAAGGATTTCTTTGGTATACCCATTTCTTTGATATAAAGATTTCTTTTGTGTAGCGATTTCTTTGAAATTGCGATTTCTTAGGTGTAGAGATTTCTTAGGTGTAGCGATCAATATTTTGTTGAAGCGATTTCTTTGGAAAACCGATTTCTGTGTTGTAGCAATTTTGTGTTTTGTTTTGTTTTGTTTTGTTTTGTTTTGTTTTTTGGCCTAGCGATTTTGGGGGGGGCCGTGGGGGGCGTGTAGTATTGCTTTGGTTTAGCGATTTCTCTAGTGGAGCGATTCCTTTGGTGTATGGATTCCTTTGGTGTAGCAATTCCTTAAGTGTAGCGATGGATATTTTGTCCTAGCGATTTCTTTGGTGTAGCAATTTCTGTGGTGTAGCAATTTCTCCGGTGTAGCGATTTCTAGTGTAGCAATTTCTTTGGTGTAGCGATTTTAACGGTGCAGCAATGTCGTTGGTTTACAGATTTTGTTTTTTTTGTTTTTGTTTTTGTTTTTTTTTTGTTTTTGTGTGTGTGTAGCGATTTCTTCGGTTTAGGGATTTCTTTAGTGTAGCGATTTCTCTGGTGTAGCAATTTCTCCTATGTAGCGATTTCTGTGGTATAGCGATTTCTGTGGTGTAACGATTTCTCTGATGTAGCGATTTCTGTGGTGTAGCGATTTCTGTGATGTAGCGATTTCTCTGGTGTAGCGACATCTGTGGTGTAGCGATTTCTGTGATGTAGCGATTTCTGTGCTGTAGCGATTTCTGTGGTGTAGCGATTTCTGTGGTGTAGCGATTTCTGTGATGTAGCCATTTCTGTGGTGTAGCGATTTCTGTGATGTAGCGATTTCTCTGGTGTAGCGATATCTGTGGTGTAGCGACTTCTGTGGTGTAGCGATTTCTGTGGTGTAGCGATTTCTATGGTGTAACGATTTCTCTCTCTTAGCGATTTCTTTGGTTTCCGAATTTCTTTGGTGTAGCGATTTCTTTGGTTTACGGATTCTTTGGCTTAGCCATTTCTTTGTTGTGGCGATTTCTTTCGTTTGACGTTTTCTTTCGTTTATTGATTTCTTTGTCGTACCAACTTTTTTTGTGTAGCGACTTTTTTTCGGCTTGGTGTAGCGATTTATTTCGGCGTAACCATTTTTGGGCTAGTGATTTCTTTCGTTTACCGTTTTCTTCGTTTACTGATTTCTTTGGTTTGCCGATTACTTTGACGTAACGATTTTTATTTTTTGGTGTAACGATTGTTTTTGGTGTAGCATTTCTTTGGTGCAGCGCCTTTTTAGGTTTAGCGATTTCTTTGGTGTGGCGACTTCTTTAGTTTGCACTTTTTCTTTGTTTCTTTGTTTTGCGATTTAATTCGGAGGTCCATCCGGCAACCGAACGTTTTTAGCTAGAAAAATTTCCCAATTCACCCGGCCCCTCCCTTTTCGAAGACTACAAATACCCAAGCCCAGAGCCTGCAGAAGGACCTGGACCTTTCAAAAGAAGTGGACTTTCTCAGATAATATAGTTTTGATCCCTGAGAGAACGGTAGTCATCCACAATGTCCTCTAAAGAGCAGACCTGGGGAATAGTTCTTCAATACTTCATCGACAATACAAAATGCCAGACATTCCTGCAGAACTTCTCTTTCTAGTACAAAAACGACAAAAAATAGCTTGGTAGTAAATTTTAGAGGAGATTATCTTGAAACTCATGGTTGAGCACTGTCTCTACTCCAGCGCTGATTGGTTTCTGCATATTCTGAAATTTTGTTAAGTATAAATTTAAACATGTAGAAGCCTTTTCAGTTTGTATCCCCTCGAATAGATAATAAACAAATATAAACTATTTTTACTACTGAATCTTTGACCTCTAAAATATTGGGTTAGAGCTGGGTTTGGGGAAGGTGTTTGGCTTAGATATTGCTTGAGTCAAAAGGACAGCCACTCTACTGACCAGGACTGATTGACTGGATCCAGGACAGTCAAGCGCTGGAATCTTGCAGCCGGGTCACTGAGCCATGGGCATGCTAACACTGGACCTGCTACACTGTCCTTGTGTAATCTAGTAGGACTGTGAGGACAAAGAAAAGGTCCCAAGGGAAGTGAGAGCTGGATTCTCTGCCTACCTACATCAAGGAAGGTCTGTCCCACTCATCAGGAGAGTTCAGCATTAAGACTTCTTGTGGAAATCCATCCATTAAGAACACAGAGTGAAGCAGGGAGGAGGGTTTCCCTACTGGGCAGGACTTTTATGGGGGAGTGGATGTACTTTCAGGGAAGCAGGCTGCTGCCCCTTTAAATGATAGTTCTGGTTCCTGGAGTTTGGTTTTTTTTTCTTTTCCTGGAAAACGGTTTTAGAGAAAACCAGCCAAGACAACTAAGGATGAACAGAGAAAACCCAAACATATAAATACAAAGAGGAAAGAAAAGAAAAATTACCATCGTACAGAAGCCAGATAGGCAGGTCTCATCTGAGCCACCATAGTGCTTGGATTTCCACTCCCCTTCTAAGTCAGGCATCTCTGATCTGTCAAACCCCAGGGGCTGCTATTGTAGAGGGGATTACCCAGACCTACATCCTACCTAACAACTTCCCTAAGCTCTTTCACTCCTAGAGTGGGACAACATGATTGGCTGTCTCAGGTGCTGCTTTAAGTTGTGTCCAATTCCGCTACTGACCTGGTCAGCTCAGGGACCTTTCCCCTAAATTCTATTAGCATTAGGGATTTATTTCCTTGTTCTGTCACTCACTACTTATCTTCTCCTTCTCTCTGCACACAGATACCACCCCACACCCAAGAGCTAAGATTATCAAAGAATCTGACCATCTGAAATTCTTGTTGGTGAATGTCCGTACCCAACATGAAAAGAATCCTTCCCTATTGAAACAGGGTCTCACTATGTAGTCCTTGTTGTCCTGGAATTTACTATATAGGACACAGAAATCTGCCTGACTCTAAGGTGCCGGGATTAAAGTGTGCACCAGCATTTTGGGCTCTGGGAATTCTTATTTTTAATTATAAATATTAGAGGCCTTTTGCTGTACTTTGGATCCCATCCACGAACCCCATTTGTTGGTTCTGGCACAGTAACATCAGAAAAGAGCTAGGCGTAAAGGGAAGTATTTTGTTCTTCCCTAGACCTGATATTCTGTCACCTCTGGGTGACAGACTTGAACCTAGAACTGACCTGGACCTGGGCAATGGATGAGTTTGAAACCCTGAGCCATCACCTGATCTTCAATCAGCCAATTCAGAAGATCTAAAATCAGATTGTCCCTTTCTTGTCATTGTAACCTGCAGATTACTTACAGCCACACACACCTCCAATACCCCCAACTCCCACTCATGTACCCACACTTCCACTCTGCCCTCTTCTGGAAAATCATATTTAAGAAATGTTAGTGAGTGGACCACTCTTTTGTCCCTACCAAGCCTGTTAGTGTCCATATGCCATGACCAATGAAACCCTGCCCACAGTGAAATTTCTCTGACTTGTTTAGTGACCACTTCCTTCCCCAGATTCGAATCCTGACTTTGCCCCTAAAACAAGAAAAAATATTTTAATTATGTACACTTTCCATCAGAATGTAATGATTCTACATGGATTTAAGAACTATTACATAACATATGCATTTAACAATCAGGAACACAAAATAAAGAGTCTTCAAGGCTCCAGGGCATGTAGGGCACAGTCCCCTCTCTTAAGTCCACAGAGGCAGCATGAGGCTCTTGCTCCATGTTTTTCTGGCGCCTCCCAGGGAGTAGATTGAGGGATCTCAAGGTGTATGCTGTCCACAATGCTTGGGTGTCTTTCCTTTCCAGGTTCCTCTCTCATGTCAGCCTCTGTTTTGAGTCATTTCTGGGAGCCCTCTTGGCCCCAGGATTCACTTGGGGCAAGCATCTCTCTACCTCTGTGGGTGTAGTCATCTTCTGGCTGGTTCAGAGCCCAATGGACCCTTCTCCTGGAAGTGGTTCCTACTTCTTGAGGACCCTGAGGTCTCTCCTCAGTTTCATCCTTTGGCTCCTCAGCATGTGGCTCTCTGCAGCGTTTCTGTCCCCTCTCATCCCCAAATGCAGCTTCGCCCAGCAGTGAGGCTGTGCTGGGTCTCCCAGGAGAAAAGCACCCAGGATGCTGGCAGGAGTGATGGCTCAGGGCCTCAAACGTATCCATTGCCCAGGTCCAGACCAGTTCTAGGTTCAAGTCTGTTGGCTTGTGGGGCTCTGGGTGGTGCTTCCTTCCAGGCAGCTCTTCCAAGTCCAATGCAGTGAAAGCCATGGCTTCAGCTCCCAACCCAGCAGCAGAGTTAAGCACCAGATGCTCTCCAGTCAGAAGCTGCTTTTATAGAGTGTTCTGCTGCAGTTTAGGGCAGGTTCCAAAATCTGGAGAATACCCCTCCTTCATAGAACAAATGAGTTCGGAACCTAATCCTGTCAATGCGCAAGTGGAGTACTGTGTAAAGGATTTGTTAATGCCCAGATTCCTTGGAATAGAGAAATAAGCAGCAAACACAGTAATTAGGTTGGTTGGCCTGTGCAGCTGTGGGGTGGTGATGCAGACATTTAATACAACCATTCAGGAGGCAGAGGCAGCCAGATCTGTGTGAGTTTGAGGCCGGCCTGGCCAACAGAGCAGGTTCTGGTTCAACCAGGGCAACACAGAGATACCGCATCTCAAAACAAACAAACAAACAACAACCACCAAAATAAAACAAAAAATACTTGTGTTCCCACTTAGAATTTTAGCACTTGCAACCTAGTTCTAGATTACCTGTACCTAATGAGCATTCCAATTTGGTACGATTTTCATATTTAAAATAAGTTAGCCATTACCCATGTAGTTTCTGAATCATCTAGACCACAACTTTTTTTTCATGAGACAGTGTTTCTGTTTGTAGCTCCGGCTTTGGAGGGAGCAAAGGAAAGGGAGAAATGATGTAATTATATTAATCTGGAAAAATTGACAATATAATTAACATTATATTTATCTGTTACTTCTTATTCTGCAATATTTCTCCTTGTAATATGTATTTAATATATTCACTTCAGGAGTGGTGCCTGATTTAGCTTATTTATTACTTGTATCAACAGATGCAGCTGTTAAATCTATGGAGATCACTTTATCAAACACTTTCAATTGATATTTCTTTCATGATAGCTGCTTTCTGTATTTTGCCTGAATTCAAGGACAGAATGCTATGTTACAGAATGACTGTGAATGTAGCTCAATGGCAAACACAGAGGAATAGACCTTCTTCTCAGCACCTCAGGGATCCTTCTCCAAAACTAAGAGTATAGTTGATCCCAAAGTGAGCCTCAACAGATACAAGAGAATTGAAATAACCCCTTGTATCTTGTCAGACCACCATGGTTTTAAATCTGGGATTCAACAAGAAGAGAAACAGAAAGCCTACACACTCTTGGAATCCGAACAACTCTCTACTCAGTGGTCTCTGGGTCAGGGTAGGAATACAGAAATAAAGTAAAGAATCTCTCAAATTCAATCAAAATGAAGTCATCAGGTACCCAAATTTGTGACAAAAAAGTGGTCCTAAAAGGAAAGTTCATAATAATTTGCCTTCATAAAAGAATCAGAAATTTCCCATATCAGAAATTTAAAAGTCATTTAGAGTTCTCTAGAGTCACAGAACTTGTGGAATGTCTTTATATATTAAGGGAATTAATTATAATGACTTACAATCGGTAGCACAACTAACCCAACAATGGGCAGCTGTGGTGGGAAATCCAAAAGTCCAGCAGTTTCAGCTGGTCTTCTGGATAAGCTGCAATCCTGGCCAGATAGGTTCCAACAGATGTGCTGGAAAGTAAGTGCAAGCAGGCAGAATGAGTCTTCCTTCTTCCAATGTCTTTATGTAGGTCTCTAGCAGACGGTGTGGCTCAGATGAAAGGTGTGTACATCCAAGCCTCGATCTGGAACTGGTTTTGTCAGACGCTGACCTTAAACTCAGAAATCTGACTGCCTCAGACCCCTAGGATTGAAGCTGTGTACTACTTTGTCTGTAAGCTTTTCAGGGCCACTGTCCTTCCAGAACTCCCTGTTGAGATCTGGGGCACAAGTGTGCCCTCATTTCCAGATGTAGTTCATTCCAGATGTAGCCAAGTTGATACCAGAAATAGCTATCATAAAGTACACCTGAAAGATCTAGGGAAAAGAAGAAGGAGCAAACACACAAAAGGGGAGTAGAACGCAGGAAACTATAGAAACCAAGACTGGAATCAATCAGTTAGAAAGAAAGAGAACAATTCAAGAATCAACCAAACCAAGACCTGGTTCTTTGAGAAAATCAATAAGATAAACAAACCCTTAGCCAAACTAATAGATAGATAGATAGATATAGATAGATAGATAGATAGATAGATAGATAGATAGATACATAGATAGATAGATAGATAGATAGATAGATACAGACAGATACAGACATAGACAGACAGATAGAGAATAGATAAATAGATTAATAAAATACCATAAATAGGTAGGTAGGTAGTAAATGATAGATAATAGGATAGATACATAGAGGCATAGATCAACAACTACATAGATAGGTAGGTAGGTACTGATAGATAGGACTTAGATAGATAGAATCAGTAGATTTTAGATAGAAAATAGATACTAGATCAGAAAATTGGGGAGGCTCAAAATCACTGAATGAAATATGGAAGGTTTTACTAAAAACCATACTTCACAAAATTGGAAAATCTGAATGAAATGGAAGCCTTTCTAGATAGATACCACTTACCAAAGTTAAATCAAGTTCAGGTAAACCATTTGAATAGCCCCACAACCCCTGAAGAAGTAGTACCAGTCATTAAAATCTCCCAACCAAAAAGGCACAGGGCCAGATGGTTTTGTTGCAGAATTCTACCAGACTTTCTAAGAAAAGCTAATTTCAATACTCCTCAAATTAATCCATAAAATTAAAGCTGAAGGAACACTGCCAAACTCATTCAGAGAGGGCACAGTGACCATGATGTCTAAACTACACTAAGCCGCCACAAAGAAAGAGAACGTCAGACCAATTTCTTTCATGAACATTTATACCAAAATACTTAATAAAGTCCTCACAGACTGAATCCAGGAACATATCAAAAAATCATCAGGATGAAGGATGCTTCATCCCATGCATACATCGATGATTCCTTATATGAAAATTCATCAACACAACCCACGATATAGACAAACTGAGAGTAAACATATCACATGGTTATCTCATTAGATGCTAAAAAGAACTTTGATAAAGACCCAACACCCCTTCATGGTAAAAATATTAGAGAAATCAGGGGTACAGGGCACATACGTAAACACAATCAAAACAATATACAACAAGCCAATAGCCAACATCAAACTAAAGGGAGATTAACTGTCACGAACCACCCAGGGAGAGTGCATCAGTAGGGGGCCAAGGCTTGGATTTTAGGTGGAGAATGGATTTGGCTCAACAGGCAGACACAAATCTGAGATATGTGTTGTTGTAAAAAGATTTTTTTTTGGCACAGACTTATATGGTCAAAACAGGAACATCATACTTGGCAATATTTATTATCCCATCAGATGTCTCTTGTACAGAGGAAACTGAGCATACAGTCTAGGAACCAGTTTTTAGTAGCAGATAATAGTGTAGAAGCCTGTGGTTATACTGTCGGACTTGTGGGCATCAGATGTACATTCAATATTTACCTTTGTTTGGATAAAGTTTAAACTTTATGTTTATGGCCCCTCAGGATAATTTGCAAACTTTTGTAACCATTTCATGATTTTCTTCCTTTCCTATGGTTTTATAAAAAGATTAGACCACCTTCTCTTAGACAAAGCAATCGTTCTATACACAGCCTATTGATTCTCAAGTCTCTCTTCTTGTGAGAGCGCACACCACGGAGGACAAGCCCTCCTAAGTCTTTCCCAGTAACCAAGCTCAATATATTTTGTCTTTTTACTGTTTACCACTACCCACCTTGTCAAATCTATGTCATAAGTCCCCATCCATGTATGGTGCATCTGTAGGTCCTCATCTGTAATAATGAGGCCCTCTATATAAACGGAGCTGCCACCATTGTCCATTAATTTTAATAAACAAGACTCCATTCTTGGGGTTGGGGATTTAGCTCAATGGTAGAGCGCTTGCCTAGCAAGCGCAAGGCCCTGGGTTCGGGCCCCAGCTCCGAAAAAAAAGAAAAGAAAAGAAAAGACTCCATTCTCCAGTTTAGTCTCTAACCCTAATTTTTGTAATTTCTTCACTTCTTGTTCAATGTTAGTTCTTCTTTTTCTTTTAGTTAATTCTTGATAAGTTTGCTCAACTTGCTGAACCTGTCTATGTTCTTTCCAAAAAAGTCACTACTATTCTGAATCATGCTAAACAAAACTTTTCCCAAAAAGGGGGAAAAGACTTTTTGGAACAGTCATGTTCTTAATAACTGTAATTAATTTCTCTCCTATTTGTTGAGAACTAATGGGTGCAGCAGTTGATGGTGTGAGATGTTTCCATCTCTGGACTTCTCAGTTCCTGGAACATCTAAAGATACATGACCATCTTCCCACACTGCTATATTCTTAGATTTAGATATTGTTGACAGGCTTAAAGTTGCCAAGATCACCAAGGCTAGAACACAGAAGGCACCTCCACTGCAAGCACGGACCCTAGTGATCATGTTTTTGTACGGAGACACCAGGGACCTCCAGGAGGTCAAGCCATTCCAGGCACAGGCCTCTGTTCTGGATAGAAACGAAGCACAAGAGCTTCAGGTCACACAGACTCCACATGAATGGGTGTGGCAAGAAACTTAAACCATTTCTGTTAAAATTAGGGACAAGACAAGGCTGCCCACTCTGTCCCTATCTATTCAATGATATACTTCAGCTTCTACACAGAACAATAATACAGCTAAAAGAGATCAAGAGGACACACATGAAAGGAAGAAGTCAAAGCATTACTATTTGTGGAGGACCCCCAAAATTTGTAGAACTCCTACAGCTGATAACAACTTAAGGAAAGTGTCTAGATTCAAAATTAACTAAAAAAAACCAGTAGCCCTCATGATAAATAGGCCAAAAAGGAAATTAGAGAAATGTCACACTTTAAAATAACCAGGAATAATATAAAATATCTTCGTGTAATTCTAACCAACCAAAAAGATCTGTATGACAAGAACCTCAAGTCCCAGAAGAAAGAAATTGAACATGATATCTGAAGATGCAGAGATCTCCCATGCTCATGGGGATATAGGATTCACATAGTGAAACTGGACATCATACCAAAAGCAATCTACACATTCAATGCAGTTCCCATCAAAATTCCAACAAAATTCTTATAGAACCTGAAAGAGCAATTCTCAACTTCATTTGGAAAAACAAAAAACCCAGGATAGTCAAAAGAATCCTGAACAATAAAAGAATTTTGGGAGGAATCACCATCCCTGACCTCAATCGGCACTACTGAGTAATAGTGATGAAAACGCACAGGGTATAGGTATTAAAGAACCAGAAATAAACCCACACATCTATTGACATTGGGTATTGATAAAGAAGCCAAAACCATTCAATGGAAAACAATCAAAGCATCTACAACAAATGGTGTTGGCTAACTGGATGTCCACCTGTAGAAGAATGAAAATAGATCCATATTTGTTATCCTGCACACAAGTAAAGTCCAAGGACATCAATATAAAACTGGATGCACTAAGTCTCATAGAAGAGAGAGTGGGAAACACCCTTGAAAGCACTGCTACATGAGACAAGTTCCTGAATGAATACCAAGGACTCAGGCTCCAAGATCAATAATTGATAAATGGGACTTCATGAAACTGAAAAGCTTTGTAAGGCAAAGAACACTGTCAATAGAACAAATCGGCAGCCCACAGATTAGGAAAGGATCTTCAACACTCTTCATCTGACAGAGGGCTAATGTCAAAAATGGAGAAGTAACATAAGAAGTTAGACTCCAGCAACCCAAGTAATTGAACAAAAAACCTGGCACAGAACACAACCGGCAATTATCACCAGAGGAATCTCCAATGGTCCAGGTGAGCCTGGGGTGCAACCTGTGGTCTCCACGTCTGGATACAGCTTGTAAGATTGATTTCTGTGTTTCTTGAACTGACTCAAATGGACAAAGTACCAGGATTTTCCTGCCTTAGGCGATCTCCGTACCGCTCATCCTTACTGTATCCTTCTTGTCTAACGACGGTTCCAGTCATCCTGGATGTCAAGATGAAGCAGCTGGTCATCTCCCGCTTCTGTGTAAGCGCGCATCCAGAGGCTCAGCGTTACTGGTCCTGGGTGGTGGGAAGGACTTCAGCAGAGCCAGGGCAGAGACTTCCGGGCAGAGTGGATTTGTGTGTGAAAATAGACTTCTGAGCCTCTTGGGCTGTTTTGAACGTACTGAGTTTTTTCAGCCTAGGCCTTAGCCTGTACACTTCGCTTTCGCTGAAGGTGGGCCAGTGATGGGGGTCACCTAGACCCCAGGAGAGCCAGGAGCTCACCTGGCCTTAGCCTGTACACTTCTCGTACCAGAGCCCTGACCTGCAGACTCTTCTTGCTGCTTCAAGGTCCACACAGTACCAGTTGGTCTGCAGATCTTTTTCCGGCTAATGGCTTCAATGTGTCCTCTGTCGTGGCAAAGTTTGGGTTTGGTTCTAGGAATGATATAAATTTTATTGTCTTCTCTGAGCTTTCTTAGAGATTTTGGTCCCTGTCACCTTTTGTGTTGGGCTGGGCAAAGAAGATGTTGTCAATAGCAATGAGGGTTCAGCCCTCTCTTCCCCGTGTAAAATATTTTTAAGTGCAGAGCTGGCTGTCTGCCAGGCTGTAGTTGGGAAAACTGAAACAGAAAAACCTCTTCAGGAGCCACAAACTAGGCTCTCCCTGGTGTGAGTACAGTTTATGCCAAATAACAAAGTTTGTGCTCAGTGCGATTGAAAGGTGCTTTGAATGAATCAGTTAAGCTAGCAAAAAGCCCAGACTTCTGCGGTCACAACTTAAAGAAACAGCCTTTGGCCTCTGTCTTCCTAGCTGGTCTCAGGAGAAATCTCCTACCTGTGCGCCTCTTAGGGAATCTCACCCCAGGCTTGTGGCAGCCTCTGTCTGGAAAAATCTATTCTGGCAGAGCACAGAGCAAGCTCAGCTCCTCCCTTCTTTCCTAGACTCAGCAGAGGAGGACCCTGTTCGCTATGGTGCCAACAACTGTGAGCAGCAGCCAAGGCAGGGGAGCCTTGGGGTGCGGATCCTCTCCAGGAGACCTAACAGAACTGCAAGTCTTCTCCACCAGCAGATGGCGACTGATAGACCACGCTAGAACACGCCTTGCTCCAAGACTGAGGTCTGCGCATGCTCCTTGAACACCAGGCTGCGGGCTGTTCCAGGTGTATGCTAGAGTAACAGCATTGCCTTACTTCCACGGTGTCCTCATTTGGGACCTGAATCTCTGGTTTCTTGCTTCCAGAACAGAAGGGAGGAGCCAAGCTGACAGGATTGCTGTGTTCTCTGCAAGAATCAGTTGCCCAAGATGCAGCTGTCACCTGATTATAAATCTCCTAACATCTGGGGAGCAAGGCACAGGCCATGGATGAAGATTTTCCAGGCTGGGACACAAACAGGCTGAGCCTCTGCTGTTCTCCCTGCTCTATCAACCTCACAGACAGGTAACTGGGCGCCATAGCACAAACAGCTCTCAGCAGGGGGAGGTAAAGAGATGAGGGCGTCTTTCTCAATTTCTCTGTTTCAGTTTTTCTGTATTCCAGAGTTTAGGACAGCTGTTCCTCCTTAGCAGCTTGGTGCGCTGGGGCAAGGCCTTCTGCAGCCAGCTGGCTCTGCATTTCAAAAGTCTCCCAGGCACTTAAATCAGCCAATCCTGGTTTGGCAACCACCACCCACCCTCCAAAAATCACAAGCACATTGGGGTTGGGGTGGGGAACAGTTTAAATGTGTCATTCCTAAAAACAGAAAGTAAACGTGCTCACAGAAGAGGAATTGGAGACTCTGTCAGCAGCCAGGAAAAGGAAACCTAAGGCAGATCAGGGCTGAGCAGTTGCAGAAGAACCTAGACAATGCAGCCACTGCAGGGTGAGGGCTGCTGGATCACTGGGGAAGGTACTGGTCTGGCTTCTGAGTACTTGGGACACTGCTCCCTGAGGATGACCTCGTGCTGGTCCTGACTGGACCTGGATCTCCAGAGGACTGGAGTTCATCTGCATCCTGTCCACCACAGTCAGGGAGTGGCTAAAACACACAGACAAGCCCAGACACCACTGAGCTGCCTCCCTTCTAGCTGTGCTGGCCCTGGTCACCCCGGCACCTTTAAACTGCCTGCATTGAGCAAAGGGGAATTTCCCCTGCTGGCTCAGAAATCTTGCAGAAACTTGGAGGCCCAGCCAAAGAGGAACTGGTGGCCATTTACCTACCGAAATCTGCCCCACCCAGAAGCAGCTGGCCTTGCTCTGAGACCATAGCAGCTAGGAGCCTTTGATCTCCACCCTGGATGAATGTTAATTCCAGATAGAAGCCATCCTTAGATGGGATGGGTGGTGGGTTGGTGGATTGGGGTTACAGAAAGGGGATGACAGGAAGACCAACAGCAATCCAGGCAGCAAAACCTCGTACTTGTCTGTATGAGTCAGGACTACACATAACGGGGCAATCACACTCCAGGATGTAACCAGACCTGGAGATATGTGGTATCCCTCTGGTCAGGTTATGGTTATCCCTGCTCACCAAGTCTGGCTACTTAACACCCAGCAGTGCCCTTGTACTAGTTAAGAAAAAGCAACTGAATTTGCAAAAGGGAGCTGCAATGTTGGCTGAGTGTAAGCAGCAGCAGAACCAATCCCATCGCTGCCAAGACACAGTTGCTGATTCTGGATTCTGAACTTCAGAGGAAACTAAGTAATTCTCACTGTGTAGACATTGAACCGAGTACTGGTTAAGTGTTGGAAGACTCATCCCAGGTTTGCATTTTAAGCTTTAAGAACTTCTTTGACACATAGTTAAAGTTTTGGTTCTATTCTTAATGCTTGTTCCTCTTTGAGACCGTCCTATACCTTTGTACAAATGTCAAGTGAAATGTCAGTTTTCATCTAACGTGATTTTGAAGCTCCATTATGAAAGAAAATACTCATGCTTTGTAATCATGGCCAACGTTTAAAAGGCAGACTCTCTAGGAAGAGGACAGTGTTTCCTACAGAGGGTGAACATTTATTCAAAGGGTTGACTGTGTGAGAACATCGCTGCCTTTAGACAACCACTCGCCATCTACTTATAAAACTGGTTTTAGTTAGAGGATGGAGACTGAATTTAAAAGAATGTGTTTTGTTTTGTTGTTTGTTTTGAGATAGGATCCTTCTACATAGCCCTGGCTGTCCTGGATGTAGCTATGTAACCAGGCTGTCCTTGCACTAAAGACATTCTCCTGCTGCTTGGGTGGTGCTTAAACGTGTACACCACCAAGCCTGGCTCAGAAAGTGTGATTTTAAAAAAAAATTGGTGTTTTTTTAATTAACATGTAATTACCTCATTTTTTTGGTTTCCTCCCTCCCTGCATCTTGTTCTAAGATCCCTTGTGGTACCAGCCTCTCTCCCTGGTTTTGAAGCATACATGTGTTGGTTTGCATGTTTGTGTGTGTGTATACTTGCTGTGCTTGTGTGTGTGTTCCTAGTGTATGAATTCCACCTGATCAGTCTGTACAATGTCACTTGACTTCAAGCCTGAGCACTTGGTTTTAGATAATCAGTTTGGGAGCTGGTGAAGACTGTTTCTCTTGCTCTCACATCCCTTGGCTTTTTTGTTTGTTTTGTTTTTAAAAGTTAGTTAATTACTTTGTCTAAGCCATTGGCTTCCTGAGCTCCCCCACTTCCAAGTCTGCATGACTATTGGTGTCTCCTTGTTCAGTCTCCATGATGGCAGGGCTGAGACTGCAGTGGTGTAGCAAAAGGGGAATTTTCATTAGAAGGAACCACTTTAATATAGAAGTAGGGGTTTTTGCTGTATTTTTTTTGTTTTGTTTCATTTCATGAATGACTGCATTCAAAAAACTCACTTTTATTGAACAGATTAGATTTTTGTTTAAAGATTGAATTTTTTTACATTAAGGATTGACTTACCATTAAATAATTGATAATTTATTCAAATGAGAAGGAATTTTTTGTAAAAGTCAAATATTTATTTAATGATGGACTTAATAATTACTCCAGAAATTAGGGATTGACAACCATGTTAATGAAGCCAATTAAAAGTTGAAAGCCTTTTTTTTTTATGTCCAGATAAAGAACAGTCTTATACCTCTGAAAAGTCTATGAAAACCAAGCTCAGATGTACAAAGAGTTTAAAGGCAGAACCACAAATGCTTGGTGGTCTTAAAAGTCAGATAGTGTTAAGGGAAGCCATGGAACTTTCATAGACATAATTTTGTTGATTAGTTTTTGCCTATATGTTTCTTGTTATTTTAGTTTACTTTAATTATTTTGGTGACTACATCTGCACCATTGTCAAGGCCAAGGAAATCTGAAATGTGTGGATATTGGAGGGTGGAGTAGAGGGCTGAAAATTCTCTGGGTAAAGCAAATTGAGTCAGAATAGGATGGTAAGACCTAAGGTATTTCAGCGTCCACTAAACAGATTGAATTTTCACGAGTATGATTAACTGGTTCTTACATATTCAACATTTATTTACAGAAGAGACTTTTAACATGAAATGATGATTTTATGAAAATTTAGCGTTTCTGAAAAGGATCAATTTCTTATTTAGATCACAAAGGCAAAGAAAGTGCAGGCTAAATTTATACTGTGTTGTTTCAAGTTCTTCCCCTTGGATTACCAGTTTAACTGCACACATTAGCCCACTAAAGCCCAAAGAACATCAGTCTTCTTCAGACCCTGGTGGTCTCCATTTTCCATTTCAGCATAGATAGTGTCCCGGGAAACAACAAATGTCTTGAGGCAAGTTCCTGCATCCTGGAGCAGGGACAAGCATCTCTTTAGATCGGAACTGTGCACCTGATCAATGCAGACTTCCTGAGACCGGGCTTATAGGTGCTAAACTAGGCAGGAGCAGATCATGGCTCCTGGAGTGCACTAGACCCTGTGAAGACGTCTCTGGATATAAAACTCCATCTTCTCCTCTGGTGTGTTCTTTCTAACCTACCCATCCATAGCCTACTTTCAAGTCCTAAGTCCTGCAGAGACTTCTGAACATGCTCAAAAGTAAAAGCTCTGTGCTATCCCTTTCTTTGTTTCCCTTTTTTAAAAAATCTTTATTTTAGGATAAAATTTCCACTGGGAACATTTGGCTTTCATCTAAAAGTACTTTTGCTCCATTCCTCCCCAAAAGCATTTTTACACACACACACTCACACACACACACACACACACACACACACACAGAGGAGTGAGAAATAGAGTGATTCCTTCCTTCCTTCCTTCCTTCCTTCCTTCCTTCCTTCCTTCCTTCCTTTCCTTTTATTTAGGGTCTCTTCATGTAGCCCAGGGCATCCTGGAACTCACTATGTAGTTCATGCTTGTTCCTGAACTCAAAAGTACTAACATCAGAGTCATGTACCATCACAGCATAAAGAGTGATTTATGTTTTTAGTGTAAGGTCTGGTTTGCTGTGTTCTTTTAGAGATACTATTGAAAGCAGACGTCTGAAAGAAGCAGAGAGTTAGTTACGTTTTGTTTCTTGGGTACAGCCAGCCCCAAGATGCCCCCAAGTTAGTTTTTTAAATGATCTAAAATTACAAACTGAACACCCTCTAGAATCTGAATGCTACCATTTAAAGGAATAGAGAGGAGGTTTGATATATAGATATTTGATAAACACCTATTTTCCTATCCTATACATTATAGTCTTGATTTAAAAACTCGTATATGTGATCTGTGTGTTGTTCAAGGTCCAGGGGGTCAGAGACTCTCCTTAGGGATCTGCAGGTACCAGGCACACATTTGGTTCACAGACACACACGCATGCTAAACAGCAGTAGGCACTAATTAAACAGATAAGTCAAATGGAAACACACTTGCAGGGGATAGAGAGAGAGAGGCTCAAGAGTTCAGAGTACAAATTACCTTTGCAGAGAACCCAGGCTTAGTTCCCATCACACACATGGAGACTCACCGCATTTCAGAGTGTCTGAAGCAGTCTGTGGGCTCTGTGGGCACCATGCACACACATTATGAACCTACATGCATGCAGGAAAAACACTCACACATATACAATAAAAACCAATGGGTCTCTTTAAAATCTAGAATATCCTTGAATTAAAAAATAGTATTGCATTCATTTAGGATAGTATTTCCTGTAATGAGATGACTTTAATAAATGCTAGGTATATTGTGTAAGCACAATGACTTTTAGGATATAACATTTAAAACATCATGTAACGATCTGTCATAAAAGAAGAATTTTTATAAAGAAAGGTAACTTTCCATAAAGAATCCAGATATCACACATTCTCCTACATTACTTCTCTTGAGAGATGATTTACTTCTTTACCTTGTGCTTATAGTATTTCTAGGTTTTGTGAAATTTGTTTCATGGGTCCCCAAATATTATTTATAAGTTTTCACAAAATTACCTACAATCTTATTTATTGTTTAATTTAATTTATTCTGTTAGTTTTTTTCAATTTGTTGATTTATTCAGGGGGCATTCCTAAGTCTCCCGACACCCACATGAGCTGTACAGGAGAAGATATGTCTTAAAGCAAATCAAAGCTGGATAGTTTCCGGTAGCATTGGGATCTCCCAAGATCTATAGTGTTCCTGAGTGTGATACCTTAGGGAGAAATGTGCTCTGAACAGGCTCAGGAACAGAGAGCTATGGGACGGTCACCAAGTGAGAGTGCAGACCACCTGTGCAATAACAGATCCTAAGGGACATTAATGGTCACACATGGCGAGTTTGAAATCTCATGGCAATGTGTAGGCTGATGTCTATTTGCAGGTGAGGGCTGGCATAAGTTAGGTCAAGGCCATGATTGGAGAGTAAAAAAATAAGGTGGGGGACAAAGGTTTTGTAAGGCGGGAGAGAATGGGAAGGAAAAGGAGAATCAAGATGGAGACAGAGAAGGACTACCCAGGGCTCAGTGGTCTTGAATGGCCCTAGGCAGTTAAGTATATTTCTTAAGGGATGGATTTCTGTAGATAAATTTATCTTATCTACGTGGGAGGTTGTGAGGTTACTGTGTGGATGTATTGTGGATTGAGAATTTAACATGTAAATCTGATTGGTAAATTACAGTTTATTGAGTCCTGAATTCACTGAGTGGTTGGGAGTTTGTACTTTAACTACCAGGGAGCGGTTGTGGGGGGTGTGGACAGGGTACTTGGCAGGGAGTTGCAATAGGCCAGCTGCTGCTGGACTTCTACAGCCCTGATTTTACTGGGTAGCTGGAACCAGAGAGTTTGCAGCTAGCAGAGAGCGGATGGGAGAGATACTAACCAGAGATGAATTATGGGTAACTAGACATGGCCCTCCATGCCAGAACTAACTCTAGAGACCAGCTTGGCAAGGTGCACCCTGGATCAGCTCACAGACCACCTGGGTCAGAGAGTACCTGGGGGCTCTGAGGAGCCACTGAGATAAAAGTACCCTGCACTACCATATGTCCCTACGGGTGCCAGTCTAGAGTGGGATAAAATGTCCGACATTTTTCAAATATTTACTGTGACAGTAATGTTCTCCATTGAAACAGAGATCAAAGAAGCTTTGAGGAGAGAAGGAGGCTGAGAGCAGAGTTTGCGCCAGGCCATTCAGAAAGGGCATCTTGAAGAGAACTCCTGGACTTTAGCTCTGGAGGAAGTAAGGTGAGCTCAGTGAATAGTGAAGGAGCCTCATGTGAAATCCTCTCACAAAACTGTCTCTGGGCTGCAAAATCAATGGTCTGCTTCCTGTCACATAACACAAGAAAGGACTTTCAGCAATGTGACTATCGTGCATCTGTCTCATGCTGCCCTGCCTTCTGTCTGTGGTGGTGAAGTCTAACCCCTGAGGTTCAAACTGCCTTAGAGGTTTGAAAGCCTGAGATACATTTCTTGTATTTTTTAACTCCTCGTGCAATGAAAACAATGGACCTCCTCTTCCTGCTGCTGTGCTTGCCCTGCTGTGATGGACTTCATCCCACTGGAACTCTCTTACCCAAAAGAGGTCTTTCTTGTGTGGGCTGGAGAGATGGTTCAGTGATTAAGAGCTCCGACTGCTCTTCAGAGGTCCTGAGTTCAATTCCCAGCAACCACATGGTGGCTCACAACCATCTGTAATGGTATCTGAAACCTTCTTCTGGTGTGTCTGAGGACAGCTACAGCGTACTCGCTCTACAGTGTCCTCACATACGTAAAATAAATAAAAATCTTTAAAAAAAAGAAGTCTTTCCTGCATTTTAGGGGTGTGAGGAAAGCAAATAAACATTCTTTGGGTTTGTTTGTTTGTTTTATTTTGTTTTTTAGAGCTTAAAAGCAAAATGACTAAAAGTGCTTGACTCTGTTTCTTCTAGGCATGGAACCAGAGATAACCTGAGAACTTGCTGGGGTTTCAGTCTTCAGAGAGCTGCAGGAAATATCCGGGTACCCAGATGTTGTTTTGTACCTAGTGCACCTCCAAACACATGCACCCTGCTTGTAATTGATAGCATATAAGCATGGAAGATTTGTCATACTTTATAAATATATTGTTTCATTCATTCATCCATTTTCCATTCATTCATTCATTCATTCATTCATTCATTCATTCATTCATTCATTCTGTGCTGGTTTAAGGAAGGAGGTCCTCACAGGCTCATATGTGAATGGTTGGTTCCTAGTTGGTTAAACTCTTTTTGAAAGATAAGGAGATGTTCTCATTTTGGAAGGAAGTGATTCTAGATGTTTCTTCCTCCCCCTCCCCTGCCCCTCCCCCTCTTCATCTCCCTGTGTCCCTCTCCCTCTCCCTGTCTCTCTGACCTGTTTGTCTGTCTGTCTGTCTCACTCTCACTCTTTCCCTTCTAGTGGTGCTGCCATCTGGTGGTGAAACACGATGTGAGCAATCTCAGCCATTCCTTCCCTCTGCTGTCAAGGGCTCTAACTCTGTGAAACCATAATCCATGCTGACCCCTTCTTTCACAAGTTGCTTTGATGGGGATTATGTTGTTTTATCAGAGCCAAGGAAAAGTGACAGATACACTCACCATTTTCTGTTTGCGCAGATGTGAAGCTGCGTGTCCTTGATTTCATGCAGCTCTGTGTTCTCTTTCTAGCTCTGCCCCCTCCCACCTCTCAAGCATCCCTGAGATCATTTGCCCACTTCTCCCCACACATTTTCCTGAGGGACTCACATGTGACAAGAAGAAAACACGATTTCATGTATCCAGCAAGCCTTAGACACACAAATGAGAGACAATGGATATCTGTCATCTGGAGACTTGGTCATCCTTTGGGTGTGGCTGTCTCCAGGCTCCAGCATCTTTAAGCAGACAGTAAACTTCATCCTTCTTGTGAAGAACAATAATTGCTACACATCTGATCCCCACTCCCTCTTCATTCAGTCTTTCACCAGAGCAAAGGATTCTTTCACTGGTTATGTCACTTAGCACTTAGAAACAGGGCTGCACGTAGGGTCACTGGTTAAGTATCTCTGGGGAGTGTTGATTCTCTGGTCCCCAAGAATATTGGGTATGCAAAGGGTATTCAGCCATTCATGGGGATTTAACACCTAGAGAGATAAAGTAAACCTCCAACCAACAAAAGCACCAAACCAAACCAGGTAAATGCATTAGCAAGCAGATGCAGCATTTCTTGAGTTATAACATTAAACACTGTAATTGTGCATAGAGACCGCTACAGTGTCAAGTCAGCCACACAGTGAAAACTGTGAAGGCTCCTAGAAAGGGGCTGCAGTGTTATGAGGGAGTCCCAGAGAGATCCCGTAGTGCTACTGTAGGAGAAGCCGAGGTATCAAACCAGACCAGTGACTCATTGCAATGAACACTCTCAGGTGAAGCTGTGTCAGCGAAGGGGTTTACTATGTGACACACTGTGACATACCACAGCTGTCATATAGGAACGTTTTATTCATGTATTCATTTTTATTTTGCAGGATTTCAAGGGGAGAGGGAGGATATGGAGGGATGGGAAGGTGAGTGTCCTGTAAATGTACATTTCACAAAGAATCAAGACAAAGTTTAAAAACATAAGGAGGTTATACTTAAATATCAGTAAATAAAATTTTCATGGAATAGATATTAGACAACAAATTGGCCATGAATTTGAAGGAGAGCTGGGATAGGTACCTTGGATGGTGTAGAAAGAGAAAATAGAAAAAACACGTTCTTACTAAACAATCTCAAAAATGTACAAAACCTGTTATGTGTTATTGTAGCCAGATATTGGCTGCACTGCCCATGTACAACACTGAAACCACACAGCATTAAAACTCCATACAGAAAACCTAATGCAGAGATTTGCAAATGGTGGAGTTCACACAACACTGGTCACATATTGTAAAACTCCATGTGAAAGAACGGCTTTTCACTGAGAAAATGTTTATAATTGAAAATAAGAATTCCCAGAGCCCAGAATGCTGGTGCACATTTTATACCCAGCACCTTAGAGTCAGGCAGATTTCTGGATTCAATGTCTGTCTGTCCTATATAGTAAATTTCTGGACAGCATGGACTACATACTGAGACCCTGTTCAGTAGGGAAGGATTCTTTACATGTTGTGTACTGAGTTTCATAGACAAGGATTTCAGATGGTCAGGTTCTTTGATAATCTGAGCTCTTGCAAGGGTGTGGGGTGGTGTCTGTGTGCAGAGAGAAGGAGAAGATAATTAGCAACTCTCAGAACAAGGAAATAAATCCCTAATGCTAATAGAATTTAGAGGAAAAGTCCCTGAGCTGACCAGGTCAGTCACGGAATTGGACACAATGTAAAGCAGCACCTGAGACAGCCAATCATGTTGTCCCACTCCGGGAGTGAAAGAGCTTAGGGAAGTTGTTAGGTAGGATGTGAGGTCTGGCTAATCCCCTCTACAATAGCAACCCTGGGGTTTGAGAGTTCAGAGATGCCTGACTTAGAAGGGGAGTGGAAATCCAAGCACTATGGTGGCTCAGATGAGACCTGCAAACCTGCCACACCCACTCCAGTGGAGTCTGTGACAGGAAGCTCTTGTGCTTCGTTTCTGTCCAGAACAGAGGCCTGTGCCTGGAATGACTCGGCCTCCTGGAGGTCCTGGCCGTCTCCCTACGAATAGATGATGACCAGGGTCTATGCTTGCGGTGGAGGTGCCTTCTGTGTTCTAGCCTTGGTGATCTTAGCAACTTTAAGCCTGTGAACAATATCTGATTTTAAGAACATAGCAGTGTGGGAAGATGGTCATGTACCTTTAGATGTCTCAGGAACTGAAAGCTCAGACAGAAATGTCTCACACCATCCTGATCCTGATGAACTCAATGGCTGCGATAAATTCACCTGCTGCACCCATTCGTTCCCAGCAAATAGGAGAGAAATTAATTGCGGTTATTAAGAACATGACTGTTCCAGAAAAGTCTTTCCCCCCTTTTGGGAAAGTTTTGTTTAGCATGATTCAGAATAGTAGTGACTCTTTTAGAGAGATCATGGATAAGTTCCAACAAGTTGAGCAAACATATCAAGAGTTAACTAGAAGGAAAAGAGAAATTAACATTGAGCAAGAAATGAAAGAAATTATAGAATGGTTACCAAAGTTTCCATATTATCTCGAGGGACCACAAACACAGAGTTTAAACTTTATTAAAATAAAGGTAAATGTTGAATGCATATCTGGTGCCCACAGGTCTGGCAGTATAACTGCAGTTTTCTAAACCATTGTCTGGGGCTGAGAATTGTTTCCTAGACTGTGCGTTCAGCTTTCCTCCTTGCAAGGGACATTGGTGGGGTGATGAATAAGAGCTGGATGATTGACAATTATGATATACCTGTTCTAACTGCTTAAATCTGTGCCAAGAAGTAAAGCTTTTTGCAGCAGCACACATCTGCAGTTTGTGTCTGTCTGTCACTCCGAATCTATTCCCTACCTGAAATCCAAGCCTTGGTCCCTCTGCTGATACACTCCCTTGGGTGGTCTGCAGCTCATACCTGGGTTCTGTAGGAAGGTAGTTCTTCTGTTCTTTCCTCTTTGTATTTTTATGTTTGGGCTTTGTCTACTCATCATAAGTAGTCTTGGCTGGTTTTTCTCTAAAAGAGTTTTCCAGAAAAAGAAAAAAATCAACCTTTAGGGACCAGAACCATCATTTAAAGGGGCAGCAGCCTGCTTCCCTGAAAGTACATCCACTCCCCATAAAAGTCCTGCCCAGTGGGGCAAACCTCCTCCCTGCTTCTCTCTCTGTTCTTGATGGATGGATTTCCACAAGAAGTTTTAATGCTGAAGTCTCCTGCTGAGCTGAAAAGCCCTTCCTGTACTCCTGAGGTGGAAGGGGAAGGGGTGCTGTACTTGGTGCTGTGAGACAGGACCCTGATCACCAGAGTCTCCTGATTTACACTGTGTTTGGTTTACTTTAAAACATCGTTAAACAGGATATCATACAAGCATTTACATGTAAGAGTTCAATGTACTTCAGTGTCTTAGAGAACGCATAATCATGATAAGTTACAAACAAGGAAAGTACACTGGACATTTCCAAGTTAAATAATCTTCCCATATCCAGAGTGCATCCCTGGGAGATCTCGGAGGTCAGTCTGAGACCTAGACGTTTGACTCCTTGTGTCCAAGGCACCTATTTAAGATAGGACACCTGTGTCCAATACTTTTCAGGATGTGTTTGAAGTTCACCCAGGGGTCAAAGAGAGTAAGTAGTCAGGGAATCCAACTCTCACTTCCCTTGGGACCTTCTCTCTGTCCTCACAGTCCTACTAGATTCCACAAGGACAGTGTAGCAGGACCAGTGTTATCATGCCCATGGCTCAGTGACCAGGCTGGAAGATTCCAGAGCTTGACTGTCCTGGAGCCAACCATTGTGTCCTGGTCACTAGAGTGGCTGTCCTTTGACCAGCAGATACTCAAGCAATATCTAAGCCAAACGCCTTCTCCAAACCCAGCTCTAACAACATTTTAGAGGTCAAAGATTCAGTAGTAAAAATAGACCATATTAGTGTATTATCTATTTCAAGGGATCCAAACTGAAAAGCCTTCTACTTGTTTAAATTGATGCTTAACAAAATATCAAAAAATGCAGAAACCAATCAATGATGGAGTAGAGACAGTGCTCAACCACGAGTTTCAAGATAATCTCCACTAAAATTGACTACAAAACTACTTTTTGTCACTTTTGTACTAGAAAGAGAAGTTCTGCAGGAATGTCTGGCATTGGTATTGTCGATGAAGTATTGAAGAACTATTCCCCAGGTCTGCTCTGTAGAGGACATTGTGGACAGTTACCATTCTCTCAGGGATCAAAGCTGTATTATCTGAGAATGTCCAACTCTTTTGAAAGTTCCAGGTGATGTGAATTGAAGAAATGTTAAAGTTCAAAGACAAACATTCTGGTCAACATTTCTATTCAGGGATTACATTAATTCCTACAAACACTTGTAGAAACAGGAAGTTCAGAGAGCAAATTCAAAGATTGTAGGCAATGATACTTCAGTGTTTTAGTCACACTGGCATCTGTGTGGTCACTCTCTACCGTGGTACATGACTTAGTTCACAGATTTGTTTTTTTGGGGGAAATAAAAGATCACTTAAAATTCTTGGGAATACTGAAAAGTTAAAACTGCAACTAATAGTCCAACAAAGTACACAGGATGAATCACACCGGATTTGACCATGCTTGAGCACTGGTATCCACATCCTCAGCATGGTGTAGAGTTCACAGGGTGCACTGGAGGGACAGGGTGGGCTGCAGAGCGAGATCAACTGACTTCCCAGGCACTGTCTCACACAGGTGACATCCAGGGGAAATGCCATCCCTGACTCTCCCAGGTTCTGAGCACTGTTTTCCATAGCTGCTGCTTTTTATTCTCTGCAAATGTAGTAAGGCCTGTCATTCAGACCCATTGATGCCTCCCCCCTCCCTCCCTCCTTCCTTCCCTCCCTCCCTCCCTCCACACCTTTCTCTCTTCCTTCATTTATTTATTCCTCTCACTGTCAGGGCTCCAAAGCAGCAGGGTCTGGGCTGGACCTCTCCAGTGCTTCTTTCTTTCCCCAGTAAGCCTGTGGCAGGAGCTACCTCGTGCATTTGTTCCTATGAAAGGAGGCTCACCAGGGGGCTTCTCCTTTGCAGGCTGGAGTTTTTAGGCGAGCTTTGCCATCCTAGGAAAGTCATTGGTTAGTCTGCAGGCCCGCTCCTCAAGGCTGGTGGGAGTGTAGGACAAGGAAAAAGCCAGAGCCAAGAGGAAAACCATTCAGAGGCCAATTCTCAGCTCAGCCTCCCAGCTTCCGGTTGCTGGCTGGTTCCCTCTTGGGGAGTCTGTCCTCAGCACTAAGTCTCAAGGCGCTTCCGGATCATCAGGGCCCCTGCAGTCTGTTCTCCGGAGCCAGGTTCTCCAGAGGCTGCGACTTGTCTGGCGAATCAAGTTCTAGTCAGCTGCCTGCAGGACCCGACTAAACCCCGACCATGATTTTAAATAGCATCCCTGATTTTATTCCTCCGCACTTTCTTTTTGTGCTTAAATCCGGGCTCCTCCAGGCAAACTGAGGTGGGATTCGGCGAGAGCACAGGATCCAGTGTCAGCCTAACCCATGGAAAACCGGCTGGGTCCAGGGAGCGATTGTGACTGACAGGCGGCCAGGACGCCACGGTTTCGGTTTGTTTTTGCACACTCTCTCCTCTTCCAGTCATTTCTAAACTCTGACAATTCGTCCGCTTTTTTTGTGGATTTCGTGTGGAATGCCCTCGGCAAAGGCACGTTTTAAGCCCCGCAATATTTCCTATCGGCCCCCTGACCCTGGAACAGTAGGTTTTAGATTTTTGCACCGAATCCCCTCAGTAGGTGCTGCATTTCTTTCTTTGAGCACTGCCCAGGTCGCCAAAGCACTGGCACACACACACACACACACACACACACACACACACACACACACACACACACACACGGGTGGGTGAGAGGGGGAGGGAGGGAGAGAGAGATTCTTTTTGGACATCGCCTACGCCCTTATTGCCTCAACCCGCTTTTGCCACGCAGGGAGTAGGTCAGCTTGGAGCCTGACCCTTGCACACTCTGTGCAGCCAAGCACCTGGATCCAGGGAAAGACTTGTTACCCCCATCCCCCTCCGCCCGCTCCTCCACTCAGGTGGGAGGGCACAGCCTAAGCAGGAGCCAATGAGGGAGTCCGAGCCAGAAACCAAAATGATTCATTCAGGAACTGCCTATTTGCCCTTCGAAGAAGATTAATGGGGTGGTCAGCGCTGGCTTGCTAATGCATTTCCCTGGTTTTGTTTGGTGCTTTTGTTGGTTGGAGGTTTACTTTACTTCTCTGGGTGTGAAGCCTCCATGAATGGTTGAATACCATTTGAATGTCCAATATCATTGGGGACCAGAGGATCAAGACACCCCAGAGATACTTAACCAGCGATCCCACTTGCAGCCCTGTTTCTAAACGCTAAGTGACATAACCAGTGAAAGAATCCTTTGCTCTGGTGAAAGACTGAATGAAGAGGGAGTGGGGATCAGATGTGTAGCAATTATTGTTCTTCAAGAGGAATGAAGTTGTGAGGTCTGCAGAGAGATGCTAGTGCCCGGAGACAGCCACACCCAATGGATGACCAAGTCTCCAGATGACAGATATCCAATGTCTCTCATTACTGGGCCCTAGGCTTGCTAGATCCATAAAATCAAGTTTTCCTCTTGTCACATGAGAGGAGCTGGGTGAAATGTGTGGAGAAAAGTTAGCTAGAAAACTCAAGGTTGCTTGAGAGGTAGGAAGAGAAATAGCCAGAAAGAGAACAAATAATTGTGTGAAATTAATGACCTGCAACCCCACATCATCTGTAACAGAAGTCGTGAATCTGTTACTGTCCATGGCTCTGACTTAACAACATAATCAAAGTCAAAGTAACTTATGAAAGAAGGGGTTAGTTTCAATTAAGGATTCCATGACAGCAGAGAGAGAAGGAATGGCTGAGATTCCAATCTTGTTCAGCCAGATGGCAGCAACCAGAAAGGGGGAAGGCTGAGAGATGGAGGGGACACAAGGAGATCCTGAAAGACCACCAGATGGAGAGGGAGGGGGGGGGGGGGGGAGGGGGAGGGGGGGGGGGGGGGGGAGGGGGGAGGGGAGAGGGAGAGAGAGAGGGAGAGAGAGGGAGAGAGAGAGAGAGAGGGGGAGAGGGAGAGAGAGAGAGGGAGAGAGAGGAGAGAGAGAGGGGAGAGAGAGAGCACACTAGAGTCACATCTTCACATCTTTCCAAAAGAATCACACTTCATCATCTTTGTAAAAGAATTCAACCAATTAGGAACCAAACATTCAAATATGAGCCTGTGAGGCCCTCCTTCCTTTAAACCACCACAGAATGAATGAATGGAAATGTATGGATGAGTGAATAAATGAGCCAATATATTTATTAAAAATGGCAAAGATTCCATGTTGATATGCTATCAATTGTAATCAGGGTGCATGCATTGGGAGGTGCAGTGGGTCCACCACCACATCTGGGTACCCAGATATTTCCTGCAGCTCTCTGAAGACGGAAACACCAGCATGTTCCCAAGTTCCCAGGTTACCTCTGGTTCCAGGCCTAGAAGAAACAGAGTCAACGTCAAGCACTATTGGTCATCCTGCTTTTAAGTTCTAAAGTAGATGGGGTTTTTGTTTTGTCTTGTTTTGTTGGGGTTTTTTTTGTTTTGTTTTTTTATTTTTGGTTTTTTTGGTTTGGTTTTTGGGTTTTTTTGTCCCTGAAGGCAAGAAAGGCTTCTATTGGATGAGAGAGTTGCAGGGGGATGCAGTCCACCACAGCAGGGCAGGCACAGCAGCAGGAGGAAGAGGCCAGTTGTTCTCACTGCATGAGCACTTAAGAAATGTAAGAATGTATCCCAGGCTTTCAAACCTCCAAGGCAGTTTGAATCTCAGGGGGAGACCCCACCATCAGAGACAGAAGGCATGGCAGCATGAGACAGAAGCATGATCGTCACATTGCTCAAAGTTCTTTCTTGTGTTAGGAAGAGAAGGAGGCAGGCCATTGATTTTGCAGTCCTGTGATGATTCTGTGAGAGGATTTCACATGAGGTTCACTGGCTGTCCACTGAACTTACCTCACCTCCTGTAGAGCCAGGAGATCTCTTCAAGATGTCCTTTCTGCACGGCCTGGTGCAACTCTGCTCTCAACCTCCTTCCTTCCCAAAGCTTCTTTGGTCTCTGCATGAGTGGAAGACATTGCCATGAGAATTCAAATTCTCCATGTGAGGTCATTAATGTCCCTGAACATCTGTTTTCAGGGTCCATTGTTCAGGTGCACAGCTCCTTTCTGAAGAGAAGCTGGTCCCTGCTCCAGGAGGCAGGATCTTGCCTCAAGACATTTGCTTTCCCCTGTTGATGGTATCTCCTGGGACACTATCGATGCTGACCTAGGAAATGGAGACAACCAGGGTGTGAAGAAAACTCGTGTTCTTTGGTCTTTAGTGTGGTAATGTGCGAAGTTAAACTGGTAATCCAAGGGGAACCAGTTTAACAATTGAATCAAGAATATAAATTCACTCTGCACTCCCTTTACCTTCATGATCGAAATGAGAAGTTGATCCTTCTCAGAAAGGCTCAATTTTTCATAAAATCAGCCTTTCAAGTTAAAGGTCTCCTCTGTAAATAAATGTCGAATCTGTAAAAACCAATCAGCAATGTTCATGAAAAGTCAATCTATTCAATGGAGTCTGAAATATCTAAGGTCTCACCACTCTATTCTGACTCAGTTTGCTTTGCCCAGACAGTTCTCAGCCCTCTACCCCACCCTCCAACGTCCACACATTTGAGATTTCTTTTGCCTTGATCATAGTGCAGATGTAGTCATCAAAATAATTAAAATACCTAAATCAACCACAAAGATATAGGTAAAAACTAATTGACAAAATCCTGCCGATGAATGTTTCAAGGTTTCCCTGATCATTATCTAATTTTGATGTCAATTTTTGGTTCTGCCTTTAAAACCTTTGTACTTCTGAGCTTGGTTTTCCTAAAGTTTTCAGAGGCACCGATCTGTGCTTTATTTGACCATCAATAAAAAGGGCTCAAAACTTTTAGTTGGCTTCATTAACATGGTTGTCGATCACTAATTTCTGGAGTTATCCTTAAATTGATCCTTAAATAAATTTTCAAGACTATTCATCATTTGAATAAAATATTAATCTTTTTAATGTAGAGTCAAACCTTCATGTAATGAAATCCAAGCTTTAAACAAAAATCTAATCTGTTCAATAAAAAGTGAGTTTTTGAATAAAGAGTCAGTCATTTATGAAATAAAACCAAACGAAACAAAAGACAGAAAAACCCCTACTTCTATATTAAAGTGGTTCTTTCTAATGGAAATTCCCCTTTTGCTGCACCACTGCAGTCTCAGCCCCGAGAACATGGAGACTGAACAAGGAGACACCAATAGCCATGCAGACCTGGAAGTGGAGGAGCCCATGAGGCCTCAGCCTTAGACAAAACAAATCAAGACAAGGAAACAAACCCCAGCCAACCAAACAAGGACAACAACAAAACAGGCAAGACAGGATGTCCCCCATACCTGGGCTGTGGTGGTGCACGCCTTCAATCCCAGCACTAAGGAGGCAGAGACATACTTTCCCTCCCTCCCTCCTTCCCCCCTCCCCTGCTTTCCCCCTCTTACCAGGTCTCTACTTGTCTCCCTCAACCTCCACACAGGCTTACTTTATGTCTCCCTGGCTATCCTAGAACTCACTTGCTAGACCAGGCTGGCCTAGAACCCAAAACTCAGCTGTGTCTGCCTCTGGAGATTAAAGGTGAGCACCACCACTACCAGGTGCAAGCTGATCTCTTGATTTGAGACCAGCCTGGGTTACAGAGTGAATTCCAGGACAGCCAGGACTGCACACAGAAACTATGTCTTGAAAATCATAAGCAATACCAACACCAACCACAAAACACAAACCAACCTATCAGACAATCAACCACCACCACCACCACCACCACCACCACCACCACCACCAACAACAACAACACAACACAACAATAACAACAACAACAACAACAACAACAACAGTAACAACAACCAAAATCAAGTAATCTGACCAAGAGAAACAGTCTTCCCAGGTAAGAGCTTCCAAACTGCTTATCCAATACCAAGGGCTCAGCCTTTTTTGGGACAGTGTACAGACTGATCAAGTTGTCCGTCTATGTTAGGAATATACACATGAATGCATATGTACACACACATACACAAAATAAAATAATGCACATATGCCACAAATATGGAAAGAGAGGCTATTACCACTGGGGTACATAGACGGGGATGGAGGGGGAAAGTAAGGCAGAAAAATAAGGTAATTATATTTTAATTTCAAAAGTAAGAAAATTAAAAAAATAAACTTTTTGAGCCAAGCTTGGTGGTGCACATGTTTAATCACAGCGCCGCCCCAGGCAGCAAGAGAATCTCTTTAGTGCAAGGGCAGCCTGGTTACAAAGGTTCTTCCAGGACAGCCAGAGCTAAGTAGAGATTCCTATCTCAAAAAATAAGTACCCAGGGGCCTGAGAGATGGCTCAGTAGTTAAGGGCACCCACTGCTCTCCCAGAGGTCCTGAGTTCAAACTGGGCAACCACATGGCGGCTCTCAGCCATCTGTAATGCGATCTGATGCCCTCTTCTGGTGTGTGTGTGGACAGTATAGTGTACTTATATACAATAAATGAATAAAACTTTAAAAATAAATAAAAATGAAAGCACATTCTTTAAAATTCAGAATCAATTCCCTAAAAAACATGGCCCTCATTTTCTAAGAACCTCACATTCTACTTCTCACATCCTTAATGGATTCTGAATCTAAATGTGTTTAAGAACATAAGTGTCGCATGCACTCTGAACATGTTTCTATGGTTCCACATATGGCTTCCCCTTCTTTCAGTGAAATAGAACTAGTTTAACCACGATCCAATGTTTGCTAAATTTTGATCAGTAGAAGGAGGCAAAACCATACAAGATGTCAGAAGTTATAACTACAAAACATATTTCCTATTGTAAAGGAGCTTCAAACCCATGTTTAAATGGAAACTCTCATTTTTACGTGAAATTTGTACTGAGGTATGGGACTGACTCAAAGAGGAAAAGACGTAAAGATACAGTCAAAAGTGTAACTCTGTGATGAAGAAATTTCTACAGTTTAAAACCCACACCTGGGGTGAGTCTTCCAACACTTACAGGAGCAGGGCTGGTGGGGGGTGCAGTGTCTACACCAGGAGAATTCCTTAGTCTCTCCTGCTGTGGTTCAGGCTCCTGGATTAGAATCTGGGTTTGGCAGAGACTGGACTGACTCCGCTGTGATTTAAACTCACTCTTCTTTGCCGCTCCCATCCATTCTGATGACTGAAGCCCAATCCCTTTTTCCGAACTACAGCAGGTACCCTGCTGGGTGTAGAGCCTCCAGGCTTGGGTGAGCAGGGATCTTCCTCCATAACCTGGCCCGAGGGGCACTCAGGCAGAGGAATACAAGGTTTTTGCTGCCTAGATTGCTGGTGGTTTTACAGTCCCCTTTCTGTATCTCCTGCTAGGGATGGATCCAATCTGGAATTGGAGTTCATCCTAGGTGGAGATCCAAGGCTCCCAAGGTCACAGGACAATGGGAGGTGAGCAGCAGAGCCAGGCTAGCAACATCTGGATGGGGCAGATTTCTCTCTGCAAATAGCCACCAGGTCCTCTTGGGCCCAGCAGGTGCATTTTGCTGAATGTAAGAAGCAGTTTTCAGGTGCCAGGGTCATCCAGGTGGAATACAGCCAGGAGAGCAGTGTGTCTTCAATTTTGCTGTGTATTTTCAGTACAGCTCTGGTCTGAGCTGGCTTTGGAGAAACTCCAGATACCAGGAAACCCAAATCCAGCCAGGACAGGCTTCAGATGGGCATTGAGGGGGGGATACCCTGGGTGCGCTGAAGCCAGCTCTGGGCCTTCTTCAAAGGCCACAGGGCAGTGGCTGAACTTTCTACCAGTTCCTGCTCCTGTTCAGGTCTGGTCTGCCTTAGGTTTCTTTTTCTCAGCTGCTGACAGGCACTGTTCCCTCTTCTGAGCCTATTTGCTTTCCGGTTTTTAGCAATGGTGCAACTTAAATGGTATTCCCATGTGTGTTTTTTAGGGGTGAGTAGGAGGTTGGTAAGCCAGGATTTGAATAAAGCTGGCTTGAAGACGCTTCAAAGACAAACTCAGCAGGCTGCAGAAGGCCTTGCCCTCTCACACTGAGGTACTAAGCAGGCACAGCTGTATTAAACTTGTAGTACAGAAGAAAGATTTATTTATTGTGTGTGTGTGTGTGTGAGAGAGAGAGAGAGAGAGAGAGACAGACAGACAGACAGACAGACAGACAGAGACAGAGAGAGACACACAGAGACAGAGACAAAGAGAGGAGAGAGAGAGACAGACAGAGGGAGACACACACACACACACAGAAGAGAGAGAGAGAGAGAGAGAGAGAGAGAGATTGATTAATCTGTGGTCATGTACACCAGAAGAGGGAATCTAATCCCATTACAGATGGTTGTGAGCCACCATGTGATTTCTGGGGATTGAACTCAGGACCTCTAGAAGAGCAGCCAGAGCTTGTAAATGCTGAGCCATCTCTTCAGTCCCCTGGAAATAGTCTTAAATATTGCAATTCATGTGGAATCACAAATGACCCATGAGAGACAAACTGCTCCCAAGTGTAAAACAAGACAGGCAGTGTCACCACACTTGATCTCTGGAGTCTCATTGAGCCATAGAAGTAGAAAGGGCACTGAGTACACTGAAGACCACTGATTTGGATGGATGCATCAGACCTGAGTTTCCATGAACAAATTCATGCTAAAGCAGCACTGGATTTTTTTCCACTCCAAGACAGGGCATGTTTTGTGTAGTGCGGCAGGGATGTGGGGTTTCATCAGGGGTTTCATCAGTGTCTGCCTCTGTAAACTGAGACACTGGTATGTTGCTTCCAGGCGGGAGGCAGGCACCGAGCAGGAAATTGTGCTACTAATAGGAAACTGTGCCACCGATGGCAAGTGGGAAGTCATGAAACCGAGATGGGCAAATGCTCACAGAATGGAAGAAACTCCTCCATAGCTTTTCTTCTGGCAGAAGATTTGGTATCTGATTGCACAAAGAACTCAGATTGTTTTTAAATCGTTTTAAAGAAGCTCTTTATCTTTATTTTATATTTCTATATTTATTATTTCTGATTTTTTATGTGCATTGGTGTTTTGCTAGAAAGCATGTCTGTGTGTGGGTGTAATAGGTCCTAGAATAGAGTTATGTGCCATTGTGAGCTTCTGTGGGTGCTAGGAATTGAACCTGGGTCTTCTGGAAGAGCTGCTTGTGTTCTTAACGGCTGAGCCATCGCTCCAGGCTCCAGGATTCAGAGTATTAAAGAAGAGAACACCTATTGGTGTACACTTCGTGAAACTGTCTCTGTCCTTCCTCACCGACCTAAGGGATTTCCTGATTTGCTTTAATTAGTTGGATGGTGGGAGGTGGGAGGAAGAGAAGACTCTGGGAAGAAGAAAGAGAAGCAGGAAGGCCTTTTGCCAGGAGACATGGGAGGAGATGGATGTGATCCCAGGCCTGGAAGGGATTGCTAGGCACATACTGGATGGGGCAGATGGGCAGGTCAACTGGGCTGAGCTACTTGAACGTCTGCCCAGCTGAGGCCTAAGGCTTTGAAATATCAGAAGGACTCTAGTTAGTTTGGGGAAAGCTGGTAAAGGAATAATTACCACTGGACTAATTTCCAGCATTAGGTAGTATCAACAGAATGTTAATAATTTTTCATTTATATTACCCTTTTATGTTGCCTCTCTTCCCTCTGTGTTCTCATAAGAACTGGGCATATCCTATTTTGTCAAATCTTTCTCTGATTTATTACTTTGCCTGCCACTCAATTAAACATCACTTTCAAACATGGCTGCTTCCTTCTACAAACTAACTTAACCTTCATTGTGGGATTAAAAAACTCTGCGTAGTTATTACTCTAACGAAATGAGTTTTAATATATTCTAGGTATATTCATTAAAGAAAAAGGATTTTTCTATCCCTTCCACTTTACTTTTTAAATTGCCAATATTTAAATATTTGACAATTTAAAAAGTAAATAATGTTGAAAACTTCATCTTACCATCTCTTTAAAGGAAGCACTTTATAAACAAATGGTACCTTTTGTAAATTATCCAAATACCGCTCATCTTCCTAATTTATTTCTCTTCAGAGACTCTGTATATCTTTGTTGGTGTACAGGAATCACCACACAAACCACGAAAACAATAGTTCAGACAGATAGGGATAGTTTTTTTGAATGCACACCCAAGACTGATCAATCAGGGTCCCAGGACACACTCAGGAGCTGGCTGTGATGGTGGTACAGACTTTTTATAGGAAAACCACGTGCAGAAGGCAAGGGGCTGGGATTGTTGCATTTTTGCCTAAGTAGACAAAGTATTCCCAGCTGACCTTTAAGCTGATTGGTCCCAAGTGATGTTAACTGAGGAAGTGGTCAGGCATTTTCGAGAGCTTTGGGATAGCAGAGCATGAGTAATAAACTATATCACTGCGACCGTTTAGGAGAATTTTCAGAATCAGCTATGATTAATCACTTCTGAGAAATGGAATCTGAGAGCCTGAAACTTAACTCCACCTTATGATCAAAATGGAGACTGAATACATAATGGCTACAGTTGGGTTAAATGACTACAGTTAGTGAGGGGGGTCTCAACACTCTGAATGCCCTTAAACCCTTGTGTGATTTTGTGAGTCATTTTATGTCCCCACAATACAATTTTATAAGTTTTCATAAAGTCAAGGATATCTGGGGTTTTTTATCTTCTAATTTAAATTATTACTTTTAGTTTTCACATTATTTGTTTGTTTGTTTTTAAAGAAATGTTTTCCCTTTTTAGCCCCAGGTGACCTGGAACCTGGTCTGTAGATCAGGTTGGCCCCACACTCAGCGGCGCGTCTGCCTCTGCATCCTATGTGCTGGGCTCAAAGGCATGCACCACCACTGCTCTGCCATGTTTTTCGTATTCCTATTTATTGATTTATTAAGGAGTAGTTTGTTGCAGTAAAAATAAAAGAATGTTTTCTTTTATCCCATGCTAGTGCTGGCACTGTAGGGCCACATGACATCTGTGGGATATTTTCATCTCAGTCAGCAAAGTGTCACCTGCTAAGCTCCATCCCATCTCACACTATCAGTGGCTACTCTCTGAGCCCAGCAGCAATCTCTCTGCCTATCCATTTCCCAAAGCGGGTGACTGCCACGCCAGTTTCATACAGAGACCAGTTTGACACAGAGACTGCCTATCTTGCAGCTCTCTTACTGTGGACTCATGAATGAGCACACCACACAATAACCTCTGATCCAATTGATAGGATATAATTTGCCCACGTAGACAGCACGAAATCCTGTACACACCCATCCCTTAAAAAATAGCCATAACAACCTGATTCTGTGTGCAGAGAAGAGTCTTAATATCTGCCGCCATGTTCTCCCAGCTCTGTCCTCTCGCTCTGGCCCCTCTCTCTTGCTTCTAAGACTTTGTTCCCGCCCATCCTTCCTTCTCGTCCAATGACAGACCTTGTTCTATCCTCTACCTGCTGTCACCTACATAATGACGTCAACCTACAATAGTTCATAAGTTTCTTGTCTTCTGCATGAGCTGTGCAGAAGACCTATCTTAAAGCAAATGGATGTTGGTTACGTTCACACAGCATTGAGATGTCCCAGAGAGCTCTAGTGTTCCTGTGTGTAATAACTTAGGGAGAAATGAGCTCTGAATTCACTCAGGAATAGAGCAGTATGGAAGGGTTAGCAAGTGAGAGTTCAGGCCGCCTGTGTAATAACATGTCATAACGGACATTGGACATTAATGATCTCACATGGTGAACTTTGAATTTTCGTCACAACATCCTCCATTCAAGCAGAGATCAAAGAAACTAAGGTGAGAAGAGACTCTGAGCAAAGGGCACCTGGTCAGAAAGGGCATCTTGAAACGAAGCTCTGGAGGAACTAAGGTGAGCTCTATGGACAATGAATTAGCCATGTGTGAAATCGTTCAAATAAACATTTCTGGGGTTCACAGTCAAAAGCCTGCACTAGGTAATTTTAAATTGGTGGTCTGTTCTTTTTTATCCGCTAGTCCCTGTGTGGATGCTTTACCATTTATTCACAGGTCCACTCAGTCATTCTCTGATGTTTTAAATGAAGGCAATTCTCACAGTCTCATATGTTTGAATGCCAAATTTCTAGTTGGTGGAACTTTTTAGGAAGGATCAGGAGGTGTGACCATTGTGGAGAAAGTTCGTTTCTGGGACTGTATGTTCATGTTTCAGAAGACTCCCTTTACTCAGTCTCCCCTCTCCTCTCCCTCTCCTCTCCCTCCCTCTCCCTCTCCTCCCCCTCTCCCTCTCCCTCTCCCTCTCCCTCCCTCTCCCTCTCCCTCTCCCTCCCTCCCCCTCCCTCCCCTCTCCCTCCCCCTGTCCCTTTTTTTCTCCCTCTCTCCACTCTCCTGACTTCTGGTGGTCGATCAAGATGTAAGCTCTCTCAGTTATTCTCTCTGTCTGTCATCATGGACTCTTAACATTTGAAACTTTAAGCTAAGCTAAACTCTTTCTTTTAGAAGTTGCCTTGGTCATTGTGTATAATCACAGCAATAAAATAGTAACCAGGACACATTCATTCATTTTCTCTATTGGATGATATGAGTTTGCATGATGTTAATTTCGAACAACAGTATTGTCCTCTTTGAGCCTATTCTTCCTACTTCTCAACCTTTCTGATCAGCCCATTTTATTTCCCACACAATTCCCCAGCTACTTTCATATCATTGGAGCAAAACATGGTTTTATGTCTCTAGCAAGCCTAGGACCCTCGCATGAGAGACATTTGGTTCCTGTCACCTTGAGAATCCGTCATCCATTCAGTGATAATCTCCAGTTGCACCTATCTTCCTGAAAACCATAAGCCTCTGTGTTTCTCATGGATGGCAATAGTTGTTGTGCATCCATCAATCACACTTTCTTTCCCTGTCTTCCATTGCTGGATACTTCCTTCTGTTTCATAACTTAGCCTTTTTCATAACAGGGCTGAACTCAACATCAATGTGTAAGGAACTTTGCTAGTTATGCCCCTCAGGAGTTCGGGTTATCATACAGACATAGCCAAGACCAAGAACCACACAACAACCGCAAAATGACACAGAAATGGCATCAAGAAACCCTGGTCACAAATATACAAGTCTCTCACAGGAGGTGACTCAAGATCCAGAGGAACATGCACTACTCAGGAAGTGTAACCAGAGAGGCCCAACGAAGACACAAGGCCTGAGGAGACACAGGCTAAGCCTGCAAGGACAATCAGTGAGCAGGCAGAGGACATTAAGGCTCTTCTCAGGCCGAAAGCAGTTACGTCCAAGATGTCAAAGGGCCCAGCTGCAAACTCAACCATTTTTCTTTATCACTCCTCTCAGGCCTGGGAAGTAGATTTGAAGCTACCTGGCCAAGAGTCATGGCGTTCCCCAATCAACGTGCAAGGTTCAAACCAAGGCAGAGGCCATTGCTCCCGCTCTGGCCCAGCTTTCAGCTCCTGTTCAGGCTCCCAAATGTGCCCATGCGCTTGTGAAAGGGAAATGAAATAGATACAAATGTAACAAAAAGAAAAAAAATGAAAATAAATATAAAATGAAAGGACAGGTTGAAATATAAAGGAATAAAACAGGGCTGGAGAGAGGTTCAGAGGTTAAGGGCACTGACTGCTCTCCTAGAGGTCCTCAGTTCAATTCCCAGTAACCACTGGGATCCAGTACCCTTCCCTGGTGTGTCCCCCACAGTGTACTTATATAATAAATAAATAAATCTTTTTAATAAATCTATTTTTTCCAGGGAAGCCCGCTGAGCTACCTCCCACCTGTGGAGAACTTCCTCTTGTGGTGAAGCTCAGACCTCACCCAATGATCATAATTCTTCCAAGAACCAGAAGTAAGGGGTTGACCATGGTTACAGAATTTCCCAAGTCAGGACTGCAGGAGGCTGAGTCTCTGTGTCTGCTCCCCTGAGACACCCTAATCCCTTTGCATCGGCACAGACCAGAAAATTTGGCTCCAAGGCACAAGCGACAGTCACATTAGCCTGAATTACACAGCTACAGTGTTCTGTGTTCATGCTTATATGTGTTTGTATGTGCACTCCTAAATATGCAAACCAACAGGATTGTTCTGTATAATGGCACTGGTATGCATATGATTTCGATGCTGAATACATGGTATTGGATAGCGCTTTGGGGGGCTCTTCCTGGGGACAAATATTTCTTTTGTTATCTGGATTCCTTTCTTACTCTTAGTGGATGTCCTAGTGAGACATAGTGGAGTTACATAACTTCCGGGTTAGATGTCTACTTGTGCTTTCCTTGTTCAGGTCTTGTTTACACAGCCAAGTTGATGAGACTTCACATGTGCAGCAAACGGTGGATATTTTATGAAGAGGATATTTAATGTATAGGTTGGAGTTTTATGTAAAAGGCTGAATCTCTGGGCAAATGACTGACTTCTTATGGACCAGACCAGCTTTTTGTTTAAAGGATGCATTTTTTAATTTAAATGATTCTCTACATTAAATAAATTAACACTTTTTCCAAAAGACTTTTTTGTTATACACTGGACATTTATTTACGGATTCATTCCATTAAACAGATTGATCATTTAATGGAAATTATTATCTGTTTTTTATAGGTCCAACCTTTATTTAAAAGATTGACTTTTTATTAAAAGATTGGTTTTATGGAAAGAAAAATAGCTCTAATGGAAAAGATTAAGTTCTATTTTAGATCTGCAAGGCAAGGAAAACACGGGGAGAATTTTTATTGTAATGATTCAAGTCGTTTCCTTAGGATTGTCAGTTTAACCTCACATGATGTACATTGGAGCCCAAAGAACATTAGTTTTCTTCAGACTGTGGTTGTCTCCATTTTCCAGATCAGCACAGTGTCCCAGGAGACATCATCTCCAGGTAAAGGCAAATGTCTTAGGCAAGATAGTGCATCCTGGAATTTCTTCAAAGAGCTATTTCTAAACAGACCCACAACCCCATTTCCTAATAATGTTTCAAAATAAAATCCCACTCCAGCTGCCCCTCCTGCTCCTGTTAAAGGTTTGGTTTGTTTTCTCTTTCCAATGTTATTTAAGTGCAGAGCTGGGTGTGATGGTGCACAGCTGCAATCCCAGCCTCTACTGCAGATGTGGGGGAGGGATGGCTGCAAGGTCTAGGCCAGTCACACAGAACAGCTAATGTCTGGCCAGCCAAGGCCACTCAGATGGAGAGGGAAATATCCTTAAATATCCCAATTCATGTGAGATCACAAACGACCTAGGATAGTCCAACTCTCTCTTTCTATACAACAGTGCAGGAAGTGTCACTTCACCAGACTCTGGAGTCCCAGAAACAGAGAGGTAGAAACCGCACAGGGTGTGCTGAAGACCGGATACTTAGAGAGATGGATCAGACCTGAGTTTCCATGAAGAAATTCATGCCAGGACAACACTTGGTTTGTTTACTAGATGCAAACCCCTCCCCAAGGGAGGGTTTCTCTTTCCAGCCTTTACAGTGTTTCCCAGAGCCCTGCTCTGTGAACTGAGCCCCTGTTACCTTGCTTTTGGGTCAGAAGGTAGGGGACAAGCTGCCTGGATTGCTCTGCACACCTGGCATGTGAAACAGTGCTGCCAAAGGCAAGTGGGACTTCATGAAACGGCCAGCCTTCGGGCCAGCAAAGGAAGTGCTCAAATGCCCACAGGATAGGACAAACTTCTGACAGAAGATTAGGATCTAAAATAGGCAAATGACTCAGATACTATCATTTTAAATAAAGTATTTCTCTTTGTTATTTCTTATTTTCGTGTTTATTGGTGTTTTCCCTGAATGCATGATTATATGTAGATGTTATATGTCCTGGAACTATAGATACAGACAGTTGTGAACTGATATTCGTGGGCTACAAATGGACCTGGGTCCTAGTGTGATTCTGTAAATTGCTGAGCCATTTCTCCAGGCCCCAGAATTCAGAGTATTAAAGAAGAGCACACATAACCACCCAAACGACATGCCTGACAAAGTGAACAGCCCTTTCCATGAGGCAAAAACCTATCTGCATGGAGGAGGGCTTCATCCTAGCTGGCCAGCTGTGTGGAAGACAGGGAACCCTGGCAGCCTATTGGTGAGAATGTCCACTACTCAGGTCACTGTAGGTTGGCATAGAGGATCGTCACAGACACTAAACGGGACTCTCTCCCTAGGGCCCACATTTGCCAGTTTGGGTATTTACCTCAAAGACTTCAAGTAAGGAAGCATGCTTGCAGAATGCAGTCCCCAAAGGTGCCTGCCATTCTCTATGGTGTCAACAACTATGGGCAGCAGCCAGTAGCAGGAGAGCATTGGTGTATCAAAAGGATACTATAAACCCCATTTTTCATTTAAGGACCGGGCCTGATTTCAAAAGAGGCAGTGAGATACCAGCTTCAGGAATGGATAGTAAGTCCCAGAAACTAAGTCATAAGACACCAGCTCTAGAGTCAGACCATAAAATCCAGAGCAAGATCATAACCTCACCCCAACTCCCAAAGAACACCCAGGGGAAAACCACAGTGGGGAAAACCTTATCTCAGAATGGGCCACTGTGCTGGAGCCCTACTTCATCACAAGGCTGAACGCTCATGACATAAGAATGGAGACCCTGAGCACCTGTGAGCCCTCCAGTAGCCACCACTGAAATTCTCAATTACCTAATGCTTCCAGAGAGTTCCCTGTCCCTATAAGAGAAACTGCATGCCTTTGTTTGAGATCTACATTTTATACAATGGTTGGATTACTGCCTCACCCCCATGCTGTTTGTTTCTGCAGAATAAACCCTGACTCTTTTTGAGATTTTCAGACCCTCAAAATAGGATTCGCTCCCGGAGACCTAACAACAGAAAGTCTTCTCCACTCGTTGTTGGGGACAGACAGACCACACTTGCTCCAAGTCTGAGGTCTGCTCATGCTCTGTGAGCACCAGGCTGGGGGGCTCTAGTGTGACAGCATTGACTTGCTTCCCCAGGGTCCTCTTTTGGGAACTGAACCTCTGGTTTCTTGCTTCCAGGACAGAAGGGAGGAGCCAAGCTGCCAGGATTGCTGTGTTCTCTACAAGAATCAGTTGCCCAAGATGCAGCTCTCACCTGATTATGAATCTCCTAACACCTGGAGAGCAAGGCACCTGCCATGGCTGAAGGTTTTCCTGGGTGACACAAACAGGCTGAGCCTCTATAGCTCTCCCTGCTCTATCAACCTCACAGACAGGTAACTGGGCTCCATAGCCCAAACACAGCTCTAAGCAGGGAAGGTAAAGAGGTAAGGCCTGTGTATCTTCATCTTCCTCAATTTTTCTGTTTCAGTTTTCCTGTATTACAGAGTTTAAGAGAGCTGTGTTTACTTAACAGCTTGTTTCCCTGGGGCAAAGCCTTCTGCCGCCAGATGGCTCTGCATTTTCAAAGTCTAACAGCCAGCTAAACCAGTCAATCCTGGTTTGCCAACCTCTACCTGCCCCCCAAACCTGCCAGCATGCTGGGGTTGGGGTGGGGAACAGTTTAAGTGTGTCATTGCTAAAAACAGAAAGGAAATGTTCCCACAGAAGAGGAAATGGAGAGTCTGTCAGCAGCCAGGAAAAGGAAACCTAAGGCAGATCAGGGCTGAGCAGATGTAGAAGAGCCTAGACAATTCAGCCACTGCAGGGTGAGGGCTGCTGGATCACTGGGGAAGGTACTGGTCTGGCTTCTGAGTACTTGGGACACGGTTCCCTGAGGATGACCTCGTGCTGGTCCTGACTGGACCTGGATTTCCAGAGGACTGGAGTTCATCTGCATCCTGTCCACCACGGTCAGGGAACGGCTAAAAACACACAGACAATGCAGACACCACTGAGCTACTGCCCTTCTAGCTGTGCTGGCCCTGGTCACATGGTTGACTGAAAACTGCTTGTACTGAGCAAAGGGGAATTTCCCCTGCTGGCTCAGAAAACTTGCAGAAACTTGGAGGCCCAGCCAAAGAGGAACTTGTGGCCATTTACTGACCGAAATCTGCCCCACCCAGAACCAGCTGGCCTTGCTCTGAGACCCTGGGAACTAGGAGCCTTTAATTTCCATCCTGGGTGAGTGTTAGTTCCAGATAGAAACCATCCTTAGATGGGATGGGTGGTGGGTGGGTGGATGGCAGATACAAAAAGGGGACGACAGGAAGACCAACAGCAATCCAGGCAGCAAAACCTTGTAGTTGTCTCCTTGAGTCAGGACTTCTCATGACTGGGCAATCACACTCCAGGATGCATCTGGAACTGGAGACATGTGGAAAACCTCCGGCCAGGTTATGGAGGAAGATCCATGCTCACCAAGTCTGGCAACTCAACACCCAGCACTAATTAAGAAAAAGCAACTGAATTTCCAAACGGGAGCTGCAATGTTGGCTGAGTGTAAGCAGCAGCAGAACCAATCCCATCTCTGCCAAGACCCAGGATTCTGAACTTCAGAAGAAACTAAGTAATTCTTGCTGTGCGGACATTCAACCCTGGTCCTAGGTAAGTGTTGGAAGACTGGTCCCAGGTTTAAGTTTTAAGCTTTAAGAACTTCTCTGTCACATACTTAAACTTTTCGTTGTATTCTTAATGTTTGTTCCTCTTTTAGACAGTCCATACATTAGTACAAATTTCATGTAAAAATGACAGTTTTCATCTAACCATGGTTTGGAAGCTCCATTATGAAAGAAAACACGCATGCTTTGTGATTATGGCCAATGTTTAAAAGGCAGACTCTCTAGGAAGAGGACAGTGTTTCCTACAGAGGGTGAACATTTGTTCAAAGGGTTGACTGAGTGAGGAAAAACACTGCCTTTAGACCATCACACATCTATTTATAAACCCGGCTTCAGTTAGAGGATTGAGTCTGTATTAAAGAGAATGTGATTTTATTTTTTATCTTTTGAGATAGGATCTCTCTTCATAGCCCTGGCTGTCCTGGAAGTAGCTATGTAACCAGGCTGCCCTTGCACTAAACACATTCCTCTGCTGCCTGATTTTTTTATTGAAATATAATTAATTACCTTATTTTCCTCCCTTTTCCTCCGTCCCCTTCTATGTGCCCCTGTGGTAACAGCCTCTCTTTCTGTATATGTAGCATATATGTGATGGTTAGCATGTTTGTGTGTGTGTGTGTATACTTGGAGTGCTTGTGTGTGTGTTCCTAATGTACAAATACAACCTGATCAGTCTGTGCAGTGTCACTGGGATGTCCATGACTTCAAGGCTGAGCACTTGGCTTTAGAAATCTGAGTTGGGGGCTCTTCCCTGGGAAAGACTGTTTCTCTTGCTCTCAGATTCCTCTGGTGGTCTTATGGTTTTTGGTTTTGGTTTGTTTGTTTTGGTTTTTTAAAGTCAGTTAGTTATTTAGTTATTTTTCTTCTTTTCTTAATTTTTATTATTATCTCTAATCTTTTTTTCACCTTTATTAAACTGGGTATTTCTTATTTACATTTTGATTGTTATTCCCTTTCCCCTCCCCATCACCTTCTCCATGGGTGTTCTGCTCCCCATCCTCCCCCCATTATTGCCCTCCCCCCAAAAATCATGTTCACTGGGGGTTCAGTCTTGGGAGGACCAAGGGCTTCCCCTTCCACTGGTGCTCTTACTAGGATATTCACTGCTACCTATGAGGTCAGAGTCCAGGTTCAGTCCATGTATAGTCTTTGGGTAGTGGCTTAGTCCCTGGAAGCTCTGGTTGCTTGGCATTGTTGTACATATGGGGTCTCAAGCCCTTCAAGCTCTTCCAGTTCTTTCTCTGATTCCTTCAATGGGGTCCCATTCTCAGTTCAGTGGTTTGCTGCTGGCATTCGCCTCTGTATTTGCTGTATTCTGGCTGTGTCTCTCAGGATCGATCTACATCCAGCTTCCTGTCAGCCTGCACTTCTTTGCTTCATCCATCTTGTCTAGTTTGGATGGATGTATATGTATGGGCCACATGTGGGCAGGCTCTGAATGGGTGTTCCTTCTGCCTCTGTTCTAAACTTTGCCTCCCTATCCCCTCCCAAGAGTATTTTTGTTCCCCTTTTAAAGAAGGAGTGAAGCATTCGCATTTGGTCATCCTTCTTGAGTTTCATGTGTTCTGTGCATCTAGGGTAATTTGAGCATTTGGGCTAATATCCACTTATCAATGAGTTATTTAGTTATTTAGTTAGTTAGTTAGCTAGTTCGTTAGTTAGATACTTAGTTAGTTAGTGTGTTTGTCTAAGGCTGAGGCCTCATGGGCTCCCCCACTTCCAGGTCTGCATGGCTATTGGTGTCTCCTTTTCAGTCTCCATGTTCTCGGGGCTGAGACTGCAGTGGTGCAGCAAACGGTGAATCTTTATTATAAGGAGTTGCTTTAATATGGGGCAGAGCTTGTTGTGTTTGTTGTTACTTTGTTTTCTTTCTTTAATGACTCATCACTTAAAAACCCACTTTTTAAAACAGTTTAGGTTTCTATTTAGAGCTTGGATTTTATTTTTAAGAAAATGATTGGTGCTACATTAAATACATCGATACTTCATTCAAATGCTGAGAATCTGCTGTACACGCTGAATATTTATATAAAGATGTGTATAACAACATCTCCTGAAATTAGTGATTGACAGCCATGTTAATGAGGTCAACCGAAAGTTTTAAATCCAGTTTATTAATGGCCAGATAGAGAACAGTCTTGTGCCTCTGAAAAGTCTGATTCTGCCTGAAAACATAAGCACCTAGAAATAAAATCAAATTTGCTGTGTGCAGTCAAGGTCGGATTCAGCCTCTCCCTGCTGATAGCACAGCAGAACTTGCCTTGGCTGACAAGTCCCAGCCTCTCATGAACCAGGACGGACAGCCCCAAGCTCAGGCACTGGACATGGGAAATCGCTGAGAGTCTCATTCTTGGCCACACCGTGCTCTCTGCTGTAGAATTTGCTGGCCTGGATCTTGCAGGCAGAGTTGCAGGTCTCTGAAAATGAACCATTTTCGTTTAGGACTTATATTTCCTCCTGCTCCCCTATTACTATGGAAAAGCCAGCAGGCAGGTGCACTATCCGTGGACAAATCCAATGTCACAAGACTGGGTTAAAACCCGGACAGCAAAACTGAGAAGCCATCAGGTCTCCATCTTTGGCCGCTGTCTCCAGACCAAAAGCATATCAGGGAAATAACCCAGAGACCTCCTTAGAAAGAAAGAGTAGAGAGACCTAACAGCAGGGTCTGGCCCTGACCATGCCTTCCCTGAACAGCTAGAAACATGAAGCCAGAACTGCCTTCTCACTGCCCGTTGTATCAGGGTTGCCGTCTTCCTGGCCTTCCATTGAATCCTAGAAACCAGCGGTCCTGGGTGAAGCCAATATCTTTGGAAACGCTGGCACAACCCAAAACATTCTTTTGAAATCATCTATTAAAGGATTAAGACAGGACACAGACCATCCAAGGCAAATCGCTGGGTTGCTTTATTATAGCAGCAGGGGGCGCCCTGAACAGCCAGCTGGGAGGAAATGGAGAGGTTTAGGCACAGGGATCCTCTTTGCACAGACCTAGCTATACAACACCAGAAAGGCGCCTGCTGCGCCCTAAGGCTCCTTGATGCCAAAGGCAGGCTCTCAGTAGCCAAACATCAGGAAGCTTAGTCCGCGACAAAGGCTCTCTAGGTGTCCTGACAAAGTCCAGAGTCTTCCTCTCCAGTTTAGGGTTGCTGGTCACTGGAGAGACCTGTGCCACAGGTCTCGGTGTTCAGTGCATCGTCGCCACGGGTGGGCGCTGTGGAACTGGACTCGGGCTGCACCCTCACTGCAAATGATTTTTCTGCAGCATCCTCCGGGTTCCTGGAGTCTCTCTGGCTGTTCCTCATTGACGTCACTCACGGAATCCTGAATGCTGGGCTTCGAGGTGCTCTGGCTCCTGCGAAAGGCGGTCCCTGGGTAGATTCCCGCCAAGTCACCCATCCAAACTGGAAGCCTCTGTTCGTCTTGGTCACCGCCTTCGGATGGGAACTCGCCAAGGACCGGATAGAAGGGAAGAGGCCAGGGACCGCGGATTTCTGAGAAGCTGGGGAGCAGAGGAGGCTGGGCCTCTTGCTCCGGGAGACCGAATCCCAGGCCTGCTTCACTTGCACGGACCAGAAAGCCGACTCCATCCCTCGAGCAGCACTTGCCTCGCAAGGACAGTAGCAAGTGCAGCACTGCAGCCTGAGGAGCTTTTGCGGGCTCTGGTTGCTGGGTATTTGTAGTCTTCGAGGAGGGCGGGGTCGGAAATTGGGAAATTTCCCTTGCTGAAACTGTGACTTTGCTGGACGGAACTCCGAATGAAAACGTAGCTTTACGGATGGACAACCGCCCGAAATCGGCTTTGACAGGGAACCGAATGAATACGTAAATTTACCGAGGAAAAACTGCACGAAATCAGCTTTGAACACTTAACCGAATTCAAACACAACTTTACGGAGGACAAACTGCACGAAATCGGCCTTGGACAATTAACCGAATTCAAACGTAACTTTACCGACGGCCAACTGCACGAAATACGCTTTGGATACGGAAAGGAATGAAAACCTAACTTTACCGACGACAAACTGCACGAAATCGGCTTTGGACAATTAACAGAATTAAAATGTAACTTTACGGACTGCCAACTGCACGAAATCGGCTTTGGATATGTAACAGAATGAAAACTGAAATTTACCGAAGGCCAACTACAGGAAATCCGCTTAAGGTAAGGAAAGCGAACTTTCAATTTTCAACCTTTAGAAACACCTGGAGCTGAAGACACTTAATGGACTGAAAAGGAACTTTACTGTACAACTGACTGCAGGAAATTGTCCGTGGAGGCGTAACCGAATGAAAATGTAACTTTGCTGAGGACAAACTGCACGAAATCTTCTTTGCAAAGGTAACCGAAAGAAAACGTAACTTTTCCAAAAATGACTGCACCAAAGCTACTTTGGACACTTAACCGAATAAAAACGTAACTTTACTGATGCCCAAGGCACCAAATCGGTTTCGGACACGTAACCGAATGAAAACTGAACTTTATTGACGGCCACCTGCACGAAATCCACTTTGGACGTGTAACCGAATTAAAACGTAATTTTACCGACACAAAAAAATCCGGTTTGGACACGCAACCGAATGAAAACGTAATGTTCCCGACGACAAGCGGCACGAAATCGGCTTGGAAAGGTAACCGAATGAAAACTGAACTTTACTGATGACTGAGTGCACGAAATAGGCTTTGGACACTTAATCGAATGAAAACGTAACTTTACCGACGACAAACAGCTCGAACTGGGTCCTAGACACCTAACCAAAGGAAATAATAACTTTACTCATGGCCGACTGCACGAAATCTGCTAACAGTAAGGAAACCGACCACTGATTTTTCAACCTTTTGAAATACCAGTAGAGGCAGACAGTTAACGGACTGAAAACGTAACTTTACGGACCACCGACTGCAGGAAATCCACTTTGGAGACTCTACCGAATGAAAAGGTAACTTCCCGACGACGACTCACTGCACGAAATCCGCTTAAGGTAAGCAAACCGACCATTGATTTTTTTCAACGTTTAGGAACACCCGGAACCTGAGACACTTAACGGACTGAAAATGTAACTTTACCGATGACTGACTGCACGAAATCCACGTTGGACTCGTAACCAAATGAAAACGTAATTTTATCCAAGGCCAACTGCACGAAATCCGCTTATGAAAGCAATCCAAGCCTTGATTTCTCAGCGTTTAGAATCACCGGGAGGCCGCTATGCCAAGTAAACAAATGGAAACCCGGAAGATCCTTCTTATTCCCTGAGTAGTGGCTATCAGAACAGTGGGTTCGCACGGAATTCCGCAGCAGCCTCCCTGACAAAGTCACAAAACAAAAGAACAATCGCGTACAAAAGAGTCCTGAAATAAAATCGAGTACAGGGTTTGAAATCGCCATCGGATTTCAAGTCTACAATATTGAGAGCCAAGAATAACTCGGGCCGTCGGACACCTCACAGCTACCAGAAACACAAAGGTTAGTGATGCTCCAGCGGCTGGGGAAGATGCTTGAATTCAATTGAGGAAAAAAAAAACTTTGTTGAATCAAAGCAAAAAAATAGATGATAGAAAGAACGAACGAACGAAAGAAAGAAAGAACGGACACAGACCATCGGAGTCAAATCGCTGTTTCTTTATTGTGGAAGCAGGGGGCTGCACTGAGGACACTTGGGTGCAGGGAGGTGGGGAGGGGAGCAGTACAAAGACGCGTAAGGAACTTGCTCTAAAGGGGGCAGAAAGTCACCTGTTGCTCTCTAAGGCTCGGTGCTGCCCAAAGCCCGCTCGCTGGAGCCACACAGCAGGAAGCTGAGCTGGCCAAGAAGGCTCTCCAGGAGTCCGGACAAAGTCCAGAGTCTGCTTCTCCAGTTTCCATTGGCTGGTCGCTGGCACTCACTGGAGAGACCCGTGCCACAGGTCTCGGTGTTCAGTGCTTCGTCGCCACGGGGGGGCGCTGTGGAACTGGACTCGGGCTGCACCCTCACTGCGAATGATTCTTCTGCAGCATCCTCCCGGGTTCCTGGAGTCGCGGGTTTCTCTGGCTGTTCCTCGTCGACCTCACTCACGCAATCCGGAATGCTGGGCTCCGAGGTGCTCTGGCTCCTGGGAGAGGCGGTCCCTGCGTAGATTCCCGCGAAGTCACCCATCCAAACTGGAAGCCTATGTTCGTCTGGGTCACCGCCTTCGGATGGGAACTCTCCAAGGACCGGATAGAAGGGAAGAGGCCAGGGACCGCGGTCTTCCGAGAAGCTGGGGAGCAGAGGAGGCTGGGCGTCTGGCTGCGGGGGGACCGAATCCCAGGCCTGCTTCACTTGCACGGACCAGAAAGGCGACTCCATCTCTCAAGAAGCACTTGCCTCGGGAGGACAGCAGCAAGTGCAGCACTGCAGCCTGAGGAGCTGGTGCGGGCTCTGGTTGCTGGGTATTTGTAGTCTTCGAGGAGGGCGGGGTCGGAAATTGGGAAATTTCCCTTGCTGAAACAGTCGGTTTGCTGGACGGAACTCCGAAGGAAAACGTAGCTTTACCGATGGCTAACCGCACGAAATCGGCTTTGAACACGGAACCAAATGAATACGTAAATTTACGGACTACAAACTGCACGAAATCAGCTTTGGTCAATTAACCGAATTAAAACGTAACTTTACCGACGGCCAACTGCACGAAATCGGCTTTGGACACGGAAACGAAGGAAAACGTAAATTTACCGACGACAAACTGCAGGAAATCGGCTTTGGACAGAGAACTGAATGAAAACGTAACTTTAATGACAGCCAAATGCACGAAATCCGCTTAAGGTAAGGAAACCGACCATCGAATTTTCAACCTTTAGAAACACCCAGAGCTGGAGACTTAAGGGACTGAAAACGGAACATTACTGCAGGCCAAGTGCACGAAATCGGCATTGGAAACGTAACCCATTGAAAACGTAACTTTACCGTTGACCAACTGCACGAAATCAGCTTTGGACAAGTAACCGAATGAAAACGTAATTTTACCGACGACATAGAGCACGATATCGGCTTTGGACACGTAACCGAATGAAAACTGAACTTTACCAATGGCCAAGTGCACGAAATCAGGTTTGGACACGTGACCAAATGAAAAGGTCGGTCGTGCAGTCAGTCATCGGTAAAGTTACGTTTTCAGCCCCTTAACGGTTTGCTTCTCCTGGTATTTTTAAAGGTTGAAAAATCAATGTTCGGTTTCCTTACTGTAAGCAGATTTCGTGCAGTTGGGCATCAATAAAGTTACGTTTTCACTGGGTTACTTGTCCAGGGCCCATTTCGTGCAGTTTGTCATCGGTAAAGTTACGTTTTCATTCCGTTACCTGTCCAAAGCCGATTTCGTGCATCCCGTCGTGGGTAAAATTACGTTTTCGTTCCGTTACACGTGCAAAGTGGATTTCGTGCAGGTGGTCGTCAGTAACGTTCAGTTTTCATTGGGTTACGTTTCCAAAACCGATTACGTGCTGTTCGCCGTCGGTAAAGTTACGTTTTAATTCGGGTAATTGTCCAAACTCCATTTCGTGCAGTTTTTCATCGGTAAAGTTCCGTTTTCGTTCGGTTAAGTGTCCAAAGCCGATTTCTTGCAGAGTCATCAGTACAGTACAGTTTCCATTCGGTTACCTGTCCAAAGCCGATTTCCTGCTGCTTGTCGTCGGTAAAGTTAAGTTTTCATTGGGTTACACGTGCAAAGTGGATTCTGTCAGTAACGTTCCGTTTTCATTAGGTTATGAGTCCACAACTGATTTCGTGCAGTCAGTCATCGCTAAAGTTACGTTTTCAGTCGGTCAACGGTCTGCTTCTCCTGGTATTTTTAAAGGTTGAAAAATCAATGGTCCGTTTCCTTACTATAAGCCGATATCGTGCAGTTGGGCGTCAATAAAGTTACGTTTTCATTGGGTTACGTGTCCAGGGCCCACTTCGTGCAGATTGTCATCGGTAAAGTTACGTTTTCATTCGGTTAAGTGTCCAAAGCCCATTTCGTGCAGAGTCATCAGTACAGTACAGTTGCCATTCGGTTACCGGTCCAATGCCGATTTCGTGCATCCCGTCGTCGGTAAAATTACGTTTTCGTTCCGTTACACGTGCAAAGTGAATTTCGTGCAGGTGGCCGTCAATAACGTTCCGTTTTCATTAGGTTATGAGTCCACAACTGATTTCGTGCAGTCAGTCATCGCTAAAGTTACGTTTTCAGTCCGTTAACTGTCTGCTTCTCCTGGTACTTTTAAAGGTTGAAAAATCAATGTTCGGTTTCCTTACTGTAAGCAGATTTCGTGCAGTTGGGCATCAATAAAGTTACATTTTCACTGGGCTACGTATCCAGGGCCCATTTCGTGCAGTTTGTCATCGGTAAAGTTACTTTTTCATTCGGTTTCCTGTCTAAAGTCGATTTCGTGCATCCCGTCGTCGGTAAAATTACGTTTTCGTTCGGTTACACGTGCAAAGTGGATTTCGTGCAGGTGGCGTCAGTAACGTTCAGTTTTCATTGGGTTACGTTTCCAAAACCGGTTTCGTGCCGTTGGCCGTCGGTAAAGTTACGTTTTAATTCGGTTAATTGTCCAAAGCCGTTTTCGTGCAGTTTTTCCTCGGTAAATTTACGTTTTCATTCGGTTCCGTGTCCAAAGCCGATTTCGTGCAGGTTGCAGTACATTATGTTATGTTTTCATTCGGAGTTCCGTCCAGCAAACTGACTGTTTCAGCAAGGGAAATTTCCCAATTTCCGACCCCGCCCTCCTCGAAGACTACAAATACCAAGCAACCAGAGCCCGCACCAGCTCCTCAGGCTGCAGTGCTGCACTTGCTGCTGTCCTCCCGAGGCAAGTGCTTCTTGAGAGATGGAGTCGCCTTTCTGGTCCGTGCAAGTGAAGCAGGCCTGGGATTCGGTCCCCCCGCAGCCAGACGCCCAGCCTCCTCTGCTCCCCAGCTTCTCGGAAGACCGCGGTCCCTGGCCTCTTCCCTTCTATCCGGTCCTTGGCGCGTTCCCATCCGAAGGCGGTGACCAAGACGAACATAGGCTTCCAGTTTGGATGGGTGACTTCGCGCGGGAATCTACGCAGGGACCGCCTCTCCCAGGAGCCAGAGCAGCTCGGAGCCCAGCATTCCGGATTGCGTGAGTGAGGTCGACGAGGAACAGCCAGAGAAACCCGCGACTCCCGGAACCCGGGAGGATGCTGCAGAAGAATCATTCGCAGTGAGGGTGCAGCCCGAGTCCAGTTCCACAGCGCCCCCCCGTGGCGACGAAGCACTGAACACCGAGACCTGTGGCACGGGTCTCTCCAGTGAGTGCCAGCGACCAGCCACCCGAAACTGGAGAAGCAGACTCTGGACTTTGTCAGGATACCTGGAGAGCCTTCTTGGCCCGCTCAGCTTCCTGCTGTGTGGCTGCTGTGGGCGGGCTTTGGGCAGCACCGAGCCTTAGAGAGCAACAGGTGACTTTCTGCCCCTTTAGAGCAAGTTCCTTACGCGTCTTTGTACTGCTCCCCTCCCCACCTCCCTGCACCCAAGTGTCCTCAGTGCAGCCCCTGCTTCCACAATAAAGAAACAGCGATTTGACTCCGATGGTCTGTGTCCTTTCTTTCTTTCTCTTTCTTTCTTTCTATCATCTACCTTTTTTTTTTTTTTGATTCAATAAAGTTTTTTTTCCCCCTCATTTGAATTCAAGCATCTTCCCCAGCTGCTGGAGCATCACTAACCTTTGTGTTTCTGGTAGCTCTGAGGTGTCCGATGACCCAAGTTCTTCTTGGCTCTCAATATTGTGGATTTGAAATCCGACGGTGATTTCAAACCCTGTACTCGATTTTATTTCAGGACTTTTTTGTACGCGATTGTTCTTTTGTTTTGTGACTTTGTCAGGGAGGCCGCGGTGGAATTCCATGTGAACCCACTGTTCTCAGAGCCACTACTGAGGGAATAAGAAGAGATCTTCAGGGTTTTCATTTGTTTATTGGCATATCGGCCTCAGGGTGATTCTAAATGCTGAGATATCAGTGCTTGGATTGCTTTCCGTAAGCGTATTTCGTGCAGTTGGCCTTGGATAAAGTTACGTTTTCATTTGGTTACGAGTCCAAAGTGGATTTCGTACAGTCAGTCATCGGTAACGTTACACTTACAGTCCGTTAAATGTCTCAAGCTCTGGTTGTTTCTAAACGTTGAAATTCAATGGTCGGTTTGCTTGCCTTAAGCGGATTTCGTGCAGTGGGCCGTCGTGAAGTTACGTTTTCATTCGGTCCTGCAGTCAGTCATCGGTAAAGTTACGTTTTCAGTCCGTTAACTGTCTGCTTCTCCTGGTATTTTTAAAGGTTGAAAAATCAATGTTCGGTTTCCTTACTGTAAGCAGATTTCGTGCAGTTGGGCATCAATAAAGTTACGTTTTCACTGGGTTACGTGTCCAGGGCCCATTTCGTGCAGTTTGTCATCGGTAAAGTTACGTTTTCATTCCGTTATCTGTCCAAAGCCGATTTCGTGCATCCCGTCGTGGGTAAAATTACGTTTTCTTTCTGTTACACGTGCAAAGTGGATTTCGTGCAGGTGGCCATCAGTAACGTTCAGTTTTCATTGGGTTACGTTTCCAAAACCGATTTCGTGCTGTTCGCCGTCGGTAAAGTTACGTTTTAATTCGGGTAATTGTCCAAACTCCATTTCGTGCAGTTTTTCCTCGGTAAAGTTCCGTTTTCGTTCGGTTAAGTGTCCAAAGCCGATTTCTTGCAGAGTCATCAGTACAGTACAGTTGCCATTCGGTTACCGGTCCAATGCCGATTTCGTGCATCCGGTCGTCGGTAAAATTACGTTTTCGTTCCGTTACACGTCAAAGTGAATTTCGTGCAGGTCAGTCATCGTCAATAACGTTCCGTTTTCATTCCGTTATGAGTCCACAACTGATTTCTCTTGCAGTCAGTCATCGCTAAAGGTTGAAAAATCAGTCCGTTAACCTTACTCTGCCGATTCTCCTGGTACTTTTGGGTTGAAAAATCAATTTTCGGTTTTACCTGTCTAGGGCCCATTTCGTGCAGTTGTCATCAATAAAGTTACGTTTTCATTGGTTACGTATCCAAAGCCCATTTCATGCAGTTTGTCATCAGTAAAGTTACATTTTCATTCGGTTTCCTGTCTAAAGTCGATTTCGTGCATCCCGTCGTCGGTAAAATTACGTTTTCGTTCCGTTACACGTGCAAAGTGGATTTCGTGCAGGTCGCCGTCAGTAACGTTCAGTTTTCATTGGGTTACGTTTCCAAAACCGGTTTCGTGCCGTTGGCCGTCGGTAAAGTTACGTTTTAATTCGGTTAATTGTCCAAAGCCGTTTTCGTGCAGTTTTTCCTCAGTAAATTTACGTTTTCATTCGGTTCCGTGTCCAAAGCCGATTTCGTTCAGGTTGCAGTACATTATGTTATGTTTTCATTCGGAGTTCCGTCCAGCAAACTGACAGTTTCAGCAAATCCCCGAAGACTACAAATACCCAGCAACCAGAGCCTGCAAAAGCTCCTCAGGCTGCAGCGTTGCACTTGCTGCTGTCCTCGCGAGGCCAGTGCTGCTGGAGGGATGGAGTCGCCTTTCTGGTCCGTGCAAGTGAAGCAGGCCTGGGATTCGGTCCCTCCGCAGCCAGACGCCCAGCCTCCTCTGCTCCCCACCTTCTCGGAAGAAAGCCATCCCTGAACTCTATCTGAGCTTCTTTCGGGTCCTTGGCGCGTTCCCATTCGAAGGCGGTGACCACGACGAACATAGGCTTCCAGTTTGGATGGGTGACTTCGCGGGAATTTACCCAGGGACCGCCTCTCGCAGGAGCCAGAGCGCCTCGGAGCCCAGCATTCCGGATTGCGTGAGTGACGTCAAGGAGGAACTGCCAGAGAAATGCGCGACTCCAGGAACCCGGGAGGATGCTGCAGAAGAACCATTTGCGGTGAGGGTGCAGCCCGATTCTAGTTCCAGAGCCCCACCCCCACCCCCGTGGCGACGATGCACTGAACACCGAAACCTGTCACAGGGGTCCCTCCAGTGAGTGCCAGCAACTAGCAACAGGAAACTGGAGAAGAAGACTCTGGACTTTGTCAGGACACTAGAGCGCATGCGTGGCGGGCTAAGCTGCCTGCTGTGTGGCTACTGCCGGCTGGCCTTTGGCATCAGGGAGCCTTAGGGCAATGCAGGCGCCTTTCTGGTGTTTTATAGATAGGTCTGTGCAAAGAGGATCCCTGTGCCTAAACCTCTCCATTTCCTCCCAGCTGGCTGTTCAGAGCGCCCCCTGCTGCTATAATAAAGAAACCCAGCGATTTGCCTTGGATGGTCTGTGTCCTGTCTTAATCCTTTAATAGATGATTTCAAAGGAATGTTTTGGGTTGTGCCAGCCCGTTTTCAAAGATATCCGCTTCACCCAGGATCGCTGGTTTCTAGGATTCAAGGGAAGGCCAGGAAAACGGCAACCCTGATACAACCTGCAATGGGAAGGCAGCTATGGCTTCATGTTTCTAGCTGTTCAGGGAAGGCATGGTCGGGGCCAGACCCTGCTGTTAGGTCTCTCTACTCTTTCTTTCTAAGGAGGTCTCTGGGTTATTTCCCTGATATGCTTTTGGTCTGGAGACAAGCAGCCAAAGGTGGACGCCTGATGGCTTCTCAGTTGTGCTGTCCGGGTTTTAACCCAGTCTTGTGACCTTGGATATGTCCACAGATAGTGCACCTGCCTGCTGGCTTTTCCATAGTAATAGGGGAGCAGGAGGAAATATAAGTCCTAAACGAAAATGGTTCATTTTCAGAGACTGCAACTCTGCCTGCAAGATCCAGGCCAGCAACGTCTACAGCAGAGAGCACGGTGTGGCCAAGAATGAGACTCTCAGCGATTTCCCATGTCCAGTGCCTGAGCTTGGGGCTGTCCGTCCTGGTTCATGAGAGGCTGAGACTTGTCAGCCAAGGCAAGTTCTGCTGTGCTATCAGCAGGGAGAGGCTGAATCCGACCTTGACTGCACACAGCAAATTTGATTTTATTTCTAGGTGCTTATGTTTTCAGGCAGAATCAGACTTTTCAGAGGCACAAGACTGTTCTCTATCTGGCCATTAATAAACTGGATTTAAAACTTTCGGTTGACCTCATTAACATGGCTGTCAATCACTAATTTCAGGAGATGTTATACACATCTTTATATAAATATTCAGCATGTACAGGAGATTCTCAGCATTTGAATGAAGTTTCGATGTATTTAATGTAGCACCAATCATTTTCTTAAAAATAAAATCCAAGCTCTAAACAGAAACCTAAACTGTTTTTAAAAAGTGGGTTTTTAAGTGATGAGTCATTAAAGAAAGAAAACAAAGTAACCACAAACACAACAAGGTCTGCCCTGTATTAAAGCGACTCCTTATGATAAAGATTCACCGTTTGCTGCACCACTGCAGTCTCAGCCCCGAGAACATGGAGACTGAAAAGGAGACACCAATAGCCATGCAGACCTGGAAGTGGGGGAGCCCATGAGGCCTCAGCCTTAGACAAACACACTAACTAACTAAGTATCTAACTAACGAATTAACTAACTAACTAAATAACTCATTGATAAGTGGATATTAGCCCAAATGCTCAAATTACCCTAGATGCACAGAACACACGAAACTCAAGAAGGATGACCAAATGCGAATGCTTCACTCCTTCTTTAAAAGGGGAACAAGAATACCCTTAGGAGGGAATAGGGAGGCAAAGTTTAGAACAGAGGCAGAAGGAACACCCATTCAGAGCCTGCCCCACATGTCTCCCATACATATACATCCACCAAACTAGATAAGATGGATGAAGCAAAGAAGTGCAGGCTGACAGGAACTGGATGTAGATCTCTCCTGAGAGACACAGCCAGAATACAGCAAATACAGAGGCGAATGCCAGCAGCAAACCACTGAACTGAGAACGGGACCCCTGTTGAAGGAATCAGAGAAAGGACTGGAAGAGCTTGAAGGGGCTCAAGACCCCATATGAACAACAATGCCAACCAACCATAGCTTCCAGGGACTAAGCCACTACCCAAAGACTATACATGGACTGACCCTGGGCTCCAACCTCATAGGAAGCAATGAATAACCTAGTAAGAGCAGCAGTGGAAGGGGAAGCCCTTGGTCCTGCCAAGACTGAATCCCCAGTGAACATGATTTTTAGGGGGAGGGCGGTAATGGGGGAGGATGGGGAGCAGAACAACCACAGAGAAGGTGGTGGGGAGGGGTTAGGGGTTGTTGGCCCAAAAACCTGGAAAGGGAATAACAATCAATATGTAAATAAGAAATACCCAGTTTAATAAAGGTGAAAAAGAGATTAGAGATAATAATAAAAATTAAGAAAAGAAGAAAAAATAACTAAATAACTAACTGACTTTAAAAAACCAAAACAAACAAACAAAAACCAAAAACCATAAGACCACCAAAGGAATCCGAGAGCAAGAGAAACAGCCTTTCCCAGGGAAGAGCTCCCAACTCGAATTTCTAAAGCCAAGTGCTCAGCCTGGAAATCATGGGCATCCCAGTGACACTGCACAGACTGATCAGGTTGTATTTGTACATTAGGAACACACACACAAGTACTCCAAGTATACACACACACACAAACATGCTAAACATCACATATATGCTACATATACAGAAAGAGAGGCTGTTACCACAGGGGCACATAGAAGGGGACGGAGGAAAAGGGAGGAAAATAAGGTAATACATTATATTTCAATAAAAAAATCAGGCAGCAGAAGAATGTGTTTAGTGCTAGGGCAGCCTGGTTACATAGCTACTTCCAGGACAGCCAGGGCTATGGAGAGAGATCCTATCTCAAAAGATAAAAAATAAAAAATAAAATCACATTCTATTTAATACAGACTCAATCCTCTAACTGAAGCCAGTTTTATAAATAGATGTGTGATGGTCTAAAGGCAGTGTTTTTCCTCACTCAGTCATCCCTTTGAACAAATGTTCACCCTCTGTAGGAAACACTGTCCTCTTCCTAGAGAGTCTGCCTTTTAAACATTGGCCATAATCACAAAGCACGCGTGTTTTCTTTCATAATGGAGCTTCCAAACCATGGTTAGATGAAAACTGTCATTTTTACATGAAATTTGTACTAATGTATGGGACTGTCTAAAAGAGGAACAAACATTAAAAATACAACGAAAAGTTTAAGTATGTGACAGAGAAGTTCTTAAAGCTTAAAACTTAAACCTGGGACCAATCTTCTAACACTTACCTAGGACCAGGGTTGAATGTCCGCACAGCAAGAATTACTTAGTTTCTTCTGAAGTTCAGAATCCTGGGTCTTGGCAGAGATGGGATTGGTTCTGCTGCTGCTTACACTCAGCCAACATTGCAGCTCCTGTTTGGAAATTCAGTTGCTTTTTTCTTAATTAGTGCTGGGTGTTGAGTTGCCAGACTTGGTGAGCAGGGATCTTCCTCCATAACCTGGCCGGAGGGGTTCCACATGTCTCCAGTTCCAGATGCATCCTGGAGTGTGATTGCCCAGTCATGAGAAGTCCTGACTCAAGGAGACAACTACAAGGTTTTGCTGCCTGGATTGCTGTTGGTCTTCCTGTCATCCCCTTTCTGTATCTGCCATCCACCCACCCACCACCCATCCAATTCAAGGATGTCTTCTATCTGGAATTAACATTCATCCAGGATGGAAATTAAAGGCTCCTAGTTCCCAGGGTCTCAGAGCAAGGCCAGCTGGTTCTGGGTGGGGCAGATTTCGGTCAGTAAATGGCCACAAGTTCCTCTTTGGCCCGGCCTCCAAATTTCTACAAGTTTTCTGAGCCAGCAGGGGAAATTCCCCTTTGCTCAGTACAAGCAGTTTTCAGTCAACCATGTGACCAGGGCCAGCACAGCTAGAAGGGCAGCAGCTCAGTGGTGTCTGGATTTGTCTGGGTGTTTTTAGCCACTCCCTGACCGTGGTGGACAGGATGCAGATGAACTGCAGTCCTCTGGAAATCCAGGTCCAGTCAGGACAAGCACGAGGTCATCCTCTGGGAGCCGTGTCCCAAGTACTCAGAAGTCAGACCAGTACCTTCCCCAGTGATCCAGCAGCCCTCACCCTGCAGTGGCTGAATTGTCTAGGCTCTTCTGCATCTGCTCAGCCCTGATCTGCCTTAGGTTTCCTTTTCCTGGCTGCTGACAGACTCTCCATTTCCTCTTCCTCACCCATGTTTGCTTTTGGTTTTTAGCAATGATACAATTTATACTGGTCCTCACCCCAGTATGCTGGCAGGTTTTGGGGGGGCAGGTAGAGGTTGGCAAACCAGGATTGGCTGGTTTAGCTGGCTGGTAGACTTTGAAAATGCAGAGCCAGCTGGCTGCAGAAGGCTTTGCCCCAGCACACCAAGCTGCTAAGTAAACACAGCTCTCATAAACTCTAATACAGGAAAACTGAAACAGAAAAATTAAGGAAGATGAAGATACAGAAAGCCTTATCTCTTTACCTCCCCATGCTGAGAGCTGTGTTTGTGCTATGGAGCCCAGTTACCTGTCTGTGAGGTTGACAGAGCAGGGAGAGCTACAGAGGCTCAGCCTCTTTGTGTCCCCACCCAGGAAAACCTTCATCCATGGTCTGTGCCTTGCTCTCCAGGTGTTAGGAGATTTATTATCGGGTGAGAGCTGCATCTTGGGCAACTGATTCTTGCAGAGAACACAGCAATCCTGGCAGTTTTGCTCCTCCCTTCTGTCCTGGAAGCAAGAAACCAGAGGTTCAGTTCCCAAAAGAGGACCCTGGGGAAGCAAGTCAATGCTGTCACACTAGAGACCCAGCCTGGTGCTCAAAGAGCATGGGCAGACCTCAGACTTGGAGCAAGTGTGGTCTGTCTGTCCCCAACAATGAGTGGAGAAGACTTTCAGTTGTTAGGTCTCCGGGAGCGAATCCTATTTTGAGGGTCTGAAAATCTCAAAAACAATGAGAGTTTATTCTGCAGAAACAAACAGCATCAGGGTGCGCGGTAATCCAACCATTGTATAAAATGCAGATCTCAAACAAAGGCATGCAGTTCCTCTTATAGGGACAGGGAACTCTCTGGAAGCATTAGGTAATTGAGAATTTCAGTGGTGGCTACTGGAGGGCTCACAGGTGCTCAGGGTCTCCATTCTTATGTCATGAGCGTTCAGCCTTGTGATGAAGTAGGGCTCCAGCACAGTGGCCCCTTCTGAGATAAGGTATTCCCCACTGTGGTTTTCCCCTGGCTGTTCTTTGGGGGTCGGTGTGCGGTTACGATCTTGCTCTGGATTTTATGGTCTGATTCTAGAGCTGGTGTCTTATGGCTTAGTTTCTGGGACTTACGATCCATTCCTGAAGCTGGTATCTTACTGACTTTTTTGAAATCAGGCCTGGTCCTTAAATGACAAATGGGGTTTATAGTATCCTTTTGATACACCAATGCTTTCCTGCTACTGGCTGCTGCCCACACTTGTTGACACCATAGAGAATGGCAGGCACCTTTGGGGACTGCATTCTGCAAGCATGCTTCCTTACAGAAGGACATTTCTTTCAAAATAAAATCCCACTGCAGCTGCCCCTCCTGCTCCTGTTAAAGGTTTGGTTTGTGTTCTCTTTCCAATGTTATTTAAGTGCAGAGCTGGGTGTGATGGTGCACAGCTGCAATCCCAGCCTCTACTGCAGAGGTGGGGGAGGGATGGCTGTAAGGTCTAGGCCAGTCACACAGAACAGCTAATGTCTGGCCAGCCAAGGCCACTCAGATGGAGAGGGAAATATCCTTAAATATCCCAATTCATGTGAGATCACAAAGGACCTAGGATAGTCCAACTCTTTCTTTCTATACAACAATGCAGGAAGTGTCACTTCACCAGACTCTGGAGTCCCAGAAACACAGAGGTAGAAACCGCACAGGGTTTGCTGAAGACCGGATACTTAGATGGATCAGACCTGAGTTTCCATGAAGAAATTCATGCCAGGACACTTGGTTTGTTTACTAGATGCAACCCCTCCCCAAGGCAATATTTCTCTTTCCAGCCTTTACAGTGTTTCCTAGAGCCCTGCTCCCTGTGAACTGAACCCCTGTTACCTTGCTTTTGGGTCGGAAGGTAGGGGACAAGCTGCCTGGATTGCTCTGCACACCTGGCATATGAAACAGTGCTGCCAAAGGCAAGTGGGACTTCATGAACCGGCCAGCCTTCTGGACAGCAAAGGAAGTGCTCAAATGCCCACAGGACAGGAGAAACATCTGGCAGGAGATTAAGATCTAAAATAAGCAAATGACTCAGATAGTATCATTTTAAATAAACTCTTTCTCTTTGTTATTTCTTTTTTTCTATCTTTGTTATTTCTTATTTTCATGTTTATTGATGTTTTCCCTGAATGCATGATTATATGTAGGTGTTATATGTCCTGGAACTATAGTTACAGACAGTTGTGAGCTGACATTCGTGTGCTAGAAATGGAACCTGGGTCCTACTGTGATCCTGTAAATTGCTGAGCCATTTCTCCAGGCCCCAGAATTCAGAGTATTAGAGAAGAGCACACATAACCACCCAAATGACATCCCTGACAAAGCAAACAGCCCTTTCCATGAGGCAAACACCTATCTGCATGGAGGAGGGCTTCATCCTGGCAGGCCAGCTGAGGAAGGTACTAACATGACTGTGAAATTCTGTCTTATCCCAGTCAGAATATCAGTCACCAAGAAAGCAAAGGGAGGCCATGCTGGTAAGGAGGTGAGAAGGGGGAGTGTGGAAGACAGGGAACCCTGGCAGCCTATTGGTGAGCATGTCCACTACTCAGGTCACTGTAGGTCGGCATAGAGGATCTTCACAGACACTAAAAGGGACTCTCTCCCTAGGGCCCACATTTGCCAGTTTGGGTTTTTACCTCAAAGACTTCAAGTCAAGATACCCTTGAGAAATTGCACATCCATTTTTCTGACAGCCATGTCCAGAGCAGCTGAGTGAGGGAACCGACCTAGATATTCCATGGTGGAGAGATGGACAGCGAATGGAGGTTTTGCACACATAGCGAGTCATGAAGTGTGTGGGGTGTAGGAAGATGTTTGCAACTGGAGATAATCACACTGAGAGAAAGAAGTCAGTGTCGGAGTCTCAGGTCCTGCATGTCCCCAGGTGTGGCTCCTGCATCTGATAGGAACCGGAAATAGCAAATGTTCTTGAGATATGGAGAGACTGGGAGGAGAACTAGTTGGCGAAATGGGGGTGAGAAGGCTTGAGAAATGACACAGTATTGGGTTCATCGAGGATGGAATAGTCTCAGAGCAAATTCTGTAACTGCATGAAAATAACCTTGAGCAAAACACATGTCATCCAACAAACAAAAACTCTGAAGTGTGGTAGCAATTGAGTGTGTGTGCTGATGAATTTATGAATGCATGAGAGAGTATCCTGTGTCGAGACTCTATCAGTAGTAATCAGGGTGCATGGGTTTGTGGGTTCACTGTGCATCAACCACATCTGGGGTGCCTGGATCTTTTCTGCAACTCTCCAAAGACAGAAATACCAGCAATATCCGGATTATTGCTGTCATTCTTTCCATGCTGAAAGAATCAGAACCACTGTCAAACGCCATTGGTCCTTTTGCTTTCAAGTTCTGAAATTGGTGGATTATGTCCTATTTTTCTCCCATCAAGAACGGCTTCTTTTGTGTGAGAGTTCCAGTGAGAGGCTGTCCATCACAGCAGGGAAGGCACAGCAGCAGGAGGAAGAGGCCAGATGGTTTCCCTGCAGGAGACATTAAGAAGGAGAAATGTAGGCTTGGATTTTTCAAAACCTACTTTAAGCATGGTTCTTTAATGCTTCACCTCCCTTTTAGCTCACCAACAACCAGGGGTAGGGGAAAAGAAACGTTATTAGGAAATGGGGTTGTGGGTCTGTTTAGAAATAGTTCTTTGGAGAAATTCCAATCCTCATTGTCATAGTTCAGTCTAGTTGGCAAACACCTAACAGGAATCAGTACAGTAGCTCTATCCAGAAGAAGGCTTGAAGCTCTGGCAATGACTCCAAGGCCGTAGCAAGAGGCAGACAGAAAGCCATCAGAAATTCTTTAGTAAAGTTATGACAAGGAAGATCAGTAAAGAACGGGAGGTGAACCAATGCAAGAGTGTCCTCAGCAAAGACCAGCTTCAGTGAAGCCCCACGAAGCCCAGCAAAGGTGGTGAAACAATGCAGGAGCATCTCCCACTGTCTTTTAGGTTATACTTATACTCTTGTAAAGCATCACATGACCGTTCACCAGGCAGCTTCCAGAAGACACCATGGCTTGTTCTCAGCTGAACGCCCTCTCATAAGACACTTTCCAGAAAATCATCACATGACACAACCAGACACTCTCACTCCAGAGATGGAGCAAGAAGTGAGCCCAGCTATCATCCCTGAAGGTACGCCTTCCTTCTCACCTCTCCACTTCCTCTTGCCAGGTTCCACTTCCTAATGCTTCCACAACCTTCCAGCACAGAGCCATCCAATTCCCACTCAGAAGGACTCCATCATCATGGCTGGAGGCTATGGTAGCATGAGGCAGGAGACTGCCACTCTATGGCCCAAAGCTCTTTGGTGGGATGTGTGACAGGAGGCAAACCATTGACTGTATGGCTCAGATTTGTTTCTGTGAGGGAATCACACAGGGCTCATTGACTGCCCACAGAGCTCACCTTACTTCCTCCAGAGCCAAAGTCCAGGAGTTCTCATCAAGATGTCCTTTCTGAATGGCCTGGCACAGCTCTGCTCCCAGCCCCTCCTTTTCACCCAAGCTCCTTTGATCTCTGTCGAATGGAGGACATTGCCAGGAGAATTCAAATTCTCCATGAACCACCACTGTCTTCCAATGCTATTCACAAGGTGCTGTTGCACAGGTGAGCTGCACTCTCATTGCTGACACCCTTGTCCCTCCTGTTCTGAAAACTCCAGATCACACTTCCTCCTATGTTATGACACTTGGGAACAGTATATGTCTTGGGACCACCCATTGATAGGTGAGACTATGCAATATTCATTTGCGTTAAGACACAACCTCTAGTGTGCAGCTCACATGCCTAAAACGTTCCACCAACTAGAAATTTGTCATTCAAACATATGAGACTGTGAGAATTGCCTTCATTTAAAACATCAGAGAATGACTGAGTGGACCTGTGAATAAATGGTAAAGCATCCCACACAGGGACCAGAACAGACCACCAATTTGGGGTACCTAGTGCAGGCTATTGACTGTGAACCCCAGGAATGTTTATTTGAACGATTTCACACATGGCTAACTCATTGTCCACAGAGCTCTCCTTAGTTCCTCCAGAACTTTTTTTCAAGATGTCCTTCTGACCAGGTGCCCTTTGCTCAGAGTCTCTTCTCACCTAGGTTTCTTTGATCTCTGCTTGAATGGAGGATGTTGTCACGAAAATTCAAAGTTCACCATGTGAGATCATTAATGTTCAATGTCCGTTATGATATGTTATTACACAGGCGGCCTGAACTCTCACTTGCTAACCCCTCCGTACCCCTCTATTCCTGAGTGAATTCAGAGCACATTTCTCCCTAAGTTATTACACACAGCAACACTAGAGCTCTCTGGGACATCCCAATGCTGTGTGAACGTAACCAACATCCATTTGCTTTAAGATATGTCTTCTGCACAGCTCATGCAGGAGACAAGAGACTTATGAACTATTGTAGGCTGATGCCATTATGTTGGTGACAGCAGGTACAGGTTAGAACAAGGTCTGTCATTGGACAAGAAGGAAGGATGGGCAGGAACAAAGTCTTAGAAGCAAGAGAGAGGGGCCAGAGTGAGAGGAAAGAGCTGGGAGAACATGGCGGCAGATATTAAGACTCTTCTCTGCACATAGAATCAGGTTGTTATGGCTATTTTTAAAGGGATGGGTGTGTACAAGATTTCATGCTGTCTACGTGGGCAAATTATATCCTATCAATTGGATCAGAGGTTATTGTGTGGTGTGCTCATTCATGAGTCCACAGTAAGAGAGCTGCAAGATAGGCAGTCTCTGTGTCAAACTGGTCTCTGTATGAAACTGGCGTGGCAGTCACCCGCTTTGGGAAATAGACAGGCAGAGAGATTGCTGCTGGGCTCACAGAGTAGCCACTGATAGTGTGAGATGGGATGGAGCTTAGCGGGTGACACTTTGCTGACTGAGATAAAAATATCCCACAGATGCCATGTGGCCCTACAGTGCCAGCACTAGCATGGGATAAAAGAAAACATTTTTTTATATTTACCACAACAAACTACTCCTTAATAAATCAATAAAAAGGAATACGAAAAACATGGCAGAGCAGTGGTGGTGCATGACTTTGAGCCCAGCACATCGGATGCAGAGGCAGACGCGCCTCCGGGTGTGGGGCCAACTTGATCTACAGACCAGGTTCCAGGTCATCTGGGGCTAAAAAAGAAAACATTTCTTTGAAAACAAACTAACGAATAATGTGAAAACTAAATGTAATAATTTAAATTAGAAGAAAAAAAACCAGATATCCTTGACTTTATGAAAACTTATGAAATTGTATTGTGGGGACATAAAATGACTCACAAAATCACACAAGGGTTTAAGGGCATTCAGAGTGTTGAGGCCCCCTCCTCACTAACTGTAGCCATTTAACCTAACTGTAGCCATTTTGTATTCAGTCTCCATTTTGATCATAAGGTGGAGTTAAGTTTCAGGCTCTCAGATTCCATTTCTCAGAAGTGATTAATCATAGCTGATTCTGAAAAGTTCTCCTAAATGGTCACAGTGATATGGTTTATTACTCATGCTCTGTTATCCCAATGCTCTCAAAAACCCCTGACCACTTCCTCAGTTAACATCACTGCGCACCAATCAGCTTGAAGGTCAGCTGGTAATACTTTGTCTACTTAGGCAAAAATGTAACAATCCCAGCCCCTTGCCTTCTCCACGAGGTTTTCCTATAAAAAGTCTGTACCACCATCACAGCCAGCTCCTGAGTGTGTCCTGGGACCCTGATTGATCAGTCTTGGGTGTGCATTCAGAAAACTATCCCCATCTGTCAGAATTAGTGTTTGCGTGGTTTGTGTGGTCATTCCTGTACACCAACAAAGATATACAGAGTCTCTGAAGAGAAGTAAATTAGGAAGATGAGCGGGATTTAGATAATTTACAAAAAGTACCATTTGTTTATAAAACTCTTCCTTTAAAGAGATGGTAAGATGAAGTTTCAACATTATTTACTTTTTAAATTGTCAAATATTTAAATATTGACAATTTAAAAAGTAAAGTGAAAGGGATAGAAAAATTCTTTTTCTTTAATGAATATACCTACAGCATATTAAAACTCATTTCGTTAGAGTAATAACTACGCAGAGTTTTTTAATCCCACAATGAAGGTTGTTAGTTTGTAGAAGGAAGCAGCCATATTTGAAAGTGATGTTTAATTGAGTGGCAGGCAAAGTGATGAATCAGAGAAAGATTTGACAGAATAGGATATGCCCAATTCTTATGAGAACACAGAGGGAAGAGAGGCAACATAAAAGGGTAATATAAATGAAAGATTATTAATATTCTGTTGATACTACCTAATGCTGGAAATTAGTCCAGTGGTAATTATTCCTTTACCAGCTTTCCCCAAAATAACTAGAGACCTTCTGATATTTCAAAGCCTTAGGCCTCAGCTGGGCAGACGTTCAAGTAGCTCAGCCCAGTTGACCTGCTCATCTGGCCCCATCCAGTATGTGCCTAGCAATCCCTTCCAGGCCTGGGATCACATCCATCTCCTCCCATGTCTCCTGGCAAAAGGCCTTTCCTGCTTCTCTTTCTTCTTCCCAGAGTCCTCTCTTCCTCCCACCTCCCACCATCCAACTAATTAAAGCGAATCAGGAAATCCCTTAGGTAGGTGAGGAAGGACAGAGACAGTTTCACATAGTGTACCCCAACAGGTGTTCTCTTCTTTAATACTCTGAATCCTGGAGCCTGGAGCGATGGCTCAGTCCCAGTTAAGAACGCAAGCAGCTCTTCCAGAAGACCCAGGTTCAATTCCTAGCACCCATAGAAGCTCACAATGGCACATAACTCTATTCAAGGACCTATTACACCCACACACAGACATGCTTTCTGGCAAAACACCAATGCACATAAAAAATCAGAAATAATAAATATAGAAATATAAAATAAAGATAAAAGAGTTTCTTTAAAATGATTTAAAAACAATCTGAGTTCTTTGTGCATTCAGATACCAAATCTTCTGCCAGAAGAAAAGCTATCGAGGAGTTTCTTCCATTCTGTGAGCATTTGCCCATCTCGGTTTCATAACATCCCACTTGCCATCAGTGGCACAGTTTCCTATTAGTAGCACAATTTCCTGCTCAGTGCCTGCCTCCCGCCTGGAAGCAAGATACCAGTGGATCAGTTTACAGAGGCAAACACTGATGAAACCCCACATCCCTCCCGTGCTACACAAAACATACCCTGTCTTGGAGTGGAAAAAAAATCCAGTGCTGCTTTAGCATGAATTTGTTCATGGAAACTCAGGTCTGATGCATCCATCGAAATCTGTGGTGGTCAGTGCACTCAGTGCCCTTTCTACTTCTATGGCTCAATGAGACTCCAGAGATCAAGTGTGGTGACACTGCTGTCTTGTTTTACACATAGGAGCAGTTTGTCTCTCATGGGTCATTTGTGATTCCACATGAATTGCAATATTTAAGACTATTTCCAGGGGACTGAAGAGATGGCTCAGCATTTACAAGCTCTGGCTGCTCTTCTAGATGTCCTGAGTTCAATTCCCAGAAATCACATGGTGGCTCACAACCATCTGTAATGGGATTAGAGTCCCTCTTCTGGTGTACATGACAACAGATCAATCTCTCTCTCTCTCTCCTTCTCTCTTTCTCTCTCTCTCTCTCTCTCTTTCTCTCTCTCTGTGTGTGTGTGTGTGTGTGTGTGTGTCTGTCTGTCTCTCTGTCTCTCCCCTCAGTCTCTCTTTCTCTCTCTGTGTCTCTCTCCTTTGTCTGTCTGTCTGTCTGTGTGTATGTGTGTGTGTGTCTCCCCTCAGTCTCTCTCTTTCTCTCTCTTTGTCTCTCTCTAGGTGTCTCTCTCTCTGTCTCTCTGTGTCTCTCTCCTCTGTCTGTCTGTCTGTCTGTCTGTCTGTCTGTCTGTCTCTCTCTCTCTCTCACACACACACACATACACACACAGACACACACACACTAAATAAATAAATCTTTCTTCTGTATTACAAGTTTAGTACAGCTGTGCCTGCTTAGCACCTCAGTGTGGTAGGGCAAGGCCTTCTGCAGCCTGCTGAGTTTGTCTTTGAAGAGTCCTCAAGCCAGCTTTATGCAAATCCTGGCTTACCAACCTCCTACTCACCCCTATAAAAACACACAGGGGAAAACCATTTAAGTTGCACCATTGCTAAAAAGCAGAATTGAAATAGGCTCAGAAGAGGAAACAGGGACCCTGTCAGCAGCTGAGAAAAAGAAACCTAAGGGAGACCAGACCTGAACAGAAGCAGGAACAGCTATCAAGTTCAGCCACTGCCCTGTAGCCTTTGAAAAAGGCCCAGAGCTGGCTTCAGAGCACCCAGGGTATTCCCCCCCCCAATGCCCACCTGAAGCCTGTCCTGGCTGGATTTGGGTTTCCTGGTATCTGGAGTTTCTCCAAAGCCAGCACAGATCAGAGCTGTGCTGAAAATACACAGCAAAATTCAAGACACACTGCTCTCCTGGCTGTATTCCACCTGCATGACCCTGGCACCTGAAAACTGCTTCTTACATTCAGCAAAATGCACCTGCTGGGGCCAAGAGGACCTGGTGGCTATTTGCAGAGAGAAATCTGTCCCATCCAGATGTTGCTAGCCTGGCCCTGCTGCTCACCTCCCACTGCCCTGTGACCTTGGGAGCCTTGGATCTCCACCTAGGATGAACTCCAATTCCAGATTGAAGCCATCCATAGCAGGGGATACGGAAAGGGGACTGTAAAACCACCAGCAATCTAGGCAGCAAAAACCTTGTATTCCTCTGCCTGAGTGCCCCTCGGGTCGGGTTATGGAGGAAGATCCCTGCTCACCCAAGCCTGGAGGCTCTACACCCAGCAGGGTACCTGCTGTAGTTCGGAAAAAGGGATTGGGCTTCAGTCATCAGAATGGATGGGAGCGGCAAAGAAGAGTGAGTTTAAATCACAGCGGAGTCAGTCCAGTCTCTGCCAAACCCAGATTCTAATCCAGGAGCCTGAACCACAGCAGGAGAAACTAAGGAATTCCCCTGGTGTAGACATTGAAGCCCCCACCCCAGCCCTGCTCCTGTAAGGGTTGGAAGACTCACCCCAGGTGTGGGTTTTAAACTGTAGAAATTTCTTCATCACAGAGTTACACTTTTGACTGTATCTTTACATCTTTTCCTCTTTGAGTCAGTCCCATACCTCAGTACAAATTTCACGTAAAATGAGAGTTTCCATTTAAACATGGTTTTGAAGCTCCTTTACAATAGGAAATATGTTTTGTAGTTATAACTTCTGACATCTTGTATGGTTTTGCCTCCTTCTACTGTTCAAAATTTAGCAAACATTGGATCGTGGTTAAACTAGTTCTATTTCACTGAAAGAAGGGGAAGCCATATGTGGAACCATAGAAACATGTTCAGAGTGCATGCGACACTTATGTTCTTAAACACATTTAGATTCAGAATCCATTAAGGATTTGAGAAGTAGAACGTGAGGTTCTTAGGGAATTGAGTCTGAATTTTAAAGAATGTGTTTTTATATTTTATTTATTTTTAAAGTTTTCTTTATTTATTATGTACAAGTACACTGTAGCTGTCTTCAGGCACACCAGAAGAGGGCATCAGATCGCATTACAGATGGTTGTGAGCCACCATGTGGTTGCCCAGTTTGAACTCAGGACCTCTGGGAGAGCAGTGGGTGCCCTTAACCACTGAGCCATCTCTCCGGCCCCTGGGTATTTATGTTTTGAGATAGGAAATCTCTACTTAGCCCTGGATGTCCTGGAAGATCCTATGTAACAAGGCTGCCCTGCACTAAAGAGATTCTCTTACTGCCTGGGCCGGTGCTGTGATTAAACATGTGCACCACCAAGCCTGGCTCAGAAAGTTTATTTTTTTAAATTATGGTACTTTTGAAATTAAAATATAATTACCTTATTTTCCTGCCTTACTTCCCCACTCCATCCCCTTCTATGTACCCCAGTGGCAACAGCCTCTCTTTCATGTTCGTGGCATATGTGCATTATTTTATTTTGTGTATGTGTGTGTACATATGCATTCATGTGTATATTCCTAACATAGACAGACAACTTGATCAGTCTGTACACTGTCCCAAGTAAGGCTGAGCCCTTGGGATTGGATAAGCAGTTTGGGAGCTCTTACCTGGGAAGACTGTTTCTCTTGGTCAGATTACTTGATTTTGGTTGTTGTTGCTGTTGTTGTTGTTGTTGTTGTTGTTGTTGGTGGTGGTGGTGGTGGTGGTGGTGGTGGTGTTTGGTTGTCTGATAGGTTGGTTTGTGTTTTGTGGTTGGTGTTGGTATTGCTTATGATTTTCAAGACATAGTTTCTGTGTGCAGTCCTGGCTGTCCTGGAATTCACTCTGTAACCCAGGCTGGTCTCAAATCAAGAGATCAGCTTGCACCTGGTAGTGGTGGTGCCCGCCTTTAATATCTGCACTCCAGAGGCAGACACAGCTGAGTTTTGGGTTCTAGGCTGGCCTGGTTTAGCAAGTGAGTTCTAGGATAGCCAGGGAGACATAAAGTAAGCCTGTGTGGGGGCTGGGGGAGACAAGTAGAGACCTGGTAAGAGGGGGAAAGCAGGGGAGGGGGGAAGGAGGGAGGGAGGGAAAGTATGTCTCTGCCTCCTTAGTGCTGGGATTGAAGGCGTGCACCACCACAGCCCAGGTATGGGGGACATCCTGTCTTGCCTGTTTTGTTGTCCTTGTTTGGTTGGCTGGGGTTTGTTTCCTTGTCTTGATTGTTTTGTCTAAGGCCGAGGCCTCATGGGCTCCCCCACTTCCAGGTCTGCATGGCTATTGGTGTCTCCTTGTTCAGTCTCCATGTTCTCGGGGCTGAGACTGCAGTGGTGCAGCAAAAGGGGAATTTCCATAGAAGGAACCTCTTTAATATAGAAATAGGGGTTTTTCTGTCTTTTGTTTCGTTTGGTTTTATTTCATAAATGACTGACTCTTTATTCAAAAACTCACTTTTTATTGAACAGATTAGATTTTTGTTTAAAGCTTGGATTTCATTACATGAAGGTTTGACTCTACATTAAAAAGATTAATATTTTATTCAAATGATGAATAGTCTTGTACAAGTTGAAAATTTATTTAAAGATCAATTTAAGGATAACTCCAGAAATTAGTGATCGACAACCATGTGAATGAAGCCAACTAAAAGTTTTGAGCCCTTTTTATTGATGGTCAAATAAAGCACAGATCGGTGCCTCTGAAAACTTTAGGAAAACCAAGCTCAGGAGTACAAAGGTTTTAAAGGCAGAAGCAAAACTTGACATCAAAATTAGATAATGATCAGGGAAACCTTGAAACATTCATTGGCATGATTTTGTCAATTAGTTTTTACCTATATCTTTGGGGCTGATTTAGGTATTTTAATTGTTTTGATGACTACATCTGCACTATGATCAAGGCAGAAGAAATCTCAAATGTGTGGACGTTGGAGGGTGGGGTAGAGGGCTGAGAACTGTCTGGGCAAAGCAAACTGAGTCAGAATAGAGTGGTGAGACCTTAGATATTTCAGACTCCATTGAATAGATTGAATTTCATGAACATTGCTGATTGGTTTTTACAGATTCGACATTTATTTACAGAAGAGACCCTTAACTTGAAAGGCTGATTTTATGAAAAATTGAGCCTTTCTGAGAAGGAGCAACTTCTCATTTTGATCATGAAGGTAAAGGGAGTGCAGAGGGAATTTATATTCTTGATTGTTAAACTGGTTCGCCTTGGATTACCAGTTTAACTTCGCACATGAGCACACTGAAGTCCAAAGAACATGAGTTTTCTTCACAGCCTGGTTGTCTTCATTTCCTAGGTCAGCATCGAGAGTGTCCCAGGAGACACCATCAACAGGGTAAAGCAAATGTCTTGAGGCAAGATCCTGCCTCCCAGAGCAGGGACCAGCTTCTCTTCAGAAAGGAGCTGTGCACCTGAACAGTGGACCCTGAAAACAGATTTTCAGGGACATTGATGACCTCACATGGAGAATTTGAATTCTCATAGCAATGTCTACCACTCAAGCAGAGATCAAAGAAGCTTTGAGGAAGGAAGGAGGTTGAGAGCAGAGTTGCACCAGGCCGTTCAGAAAGCACATCTTGAAGAGATCTCCTGGCTCTAGAGGAAGTAAGGTAAGTTCAGTGGACAGCCAGTGAACCTCATGTGAAATCCTCTCACAGAAACATCACAGGACTGCAAAATCAATGGCCTGCCTCCTTCTCTTCCTAACACAAGAAAGAACTTTGAGCAATGTGACGATCATGCTTCTGTCTCATGCTGCCATGCCTTCTGTCTCTGATGGTGGGGTCTGTCCCCAGAGATACAAACTGCCTTGGAGGTTTGAAAGCCTGGGACACATTTCTTGTCTTTCTTAAGTGCTCATGCAGTGAGAACAACTGGCCTCTTCCTCCTGCTGCTGTGCCTGCCCTGCTGTGGTGGACAGCATCCCCCTGCAACTCTCTCATCCAATAGAAGCCTTTCTTGCCTTCAGGGACAAAAAAATCCCAAAAAACAAAAACAACAACAAAAACAACAACAAAAAAACAAAACAAAGAAAAAACCCAACAAAACAAAACAAAACACCCATCTACTTTAGAACTTAAAAGCAGAATGACCAATAGTGCTTGACATTGACTCTGTTTCTTCTAGGCCTGGAACCAGAGACAACCTGGGAACTTGGGAACTTGCTGGTGTTTCTGTCCTCAGAGAGCTGCAGGAAATATGTGGGTACCCAGATGTGGTGGTGGACCCACTGCACCTCCCAATGCATGCACCCTGATTGCAGTTGATAGCATATCAGCATGGAATCTTTGCCATTTTTAAGAAATATATTGGCTCATTTATTCACTCAGCCATACATTTTCATTCATTCATTCTGTGGTGGTTTAAAGGAAAGAGGTCCTCACAGACTCATATTTGAATGTTTGGTTCCTAATTGGTTGAATTCTTTTACAAAGATGAAGAAGTATGATTCTTTTGGAAAGATGTGAAGATGTGACTCTAGGTGTTCCCTCCCTCCCTCCCTCCCTCTCCCTCTCTCTCCCTCTCCCTCTCCCTCTCCCTCTCTCTCTCTCTCCCTCTCTCTCTCTCTCTCCCTCTCTCTCTCTCTGTCTCTCTCTCTGTCTCTCTCTCTCTGTCTCTCTCTCTGTCTCTCTCTCTGTCTCTCTCCTTCCCCGCTTCTGATGGTGCTGCCATCTGGTGGTGGAACAAGATGTGTGCAATCTCAGCCATTCCTTCTCTCTGCTGTCATGGACTCTAACCCTTTGGAATCCTTAATCGAAACTAACCCCTTCTTTCATAAGTTACTTTGACTTTGATTATGTTGTTAAGTCAGAGCCATGGACAGTAACAGATTCACGACTTCTGTTACAGATGATGTGGGGTTGCAGGTCATTAATTTCACACAGCTATTTGTTCTCTTTCTGGCTATTTCTCTTCCTACCTTTCAAGCAACCTTGAGTTTTCTAGCCAACTTTTCTCCACACATTTCACCCAGCTCCTCTCATGTGACAAGAGAAAAGCTTGATTTTATGGATCTAGCAAGCCTAGGGCCCAGTAATGAGAGACATTGGATATCTGTCATCTGGAGACTTGGTCATCCGTTGGGTGTGGCTGTCTCTGGGCACTAGCATCTCTCTGCAGACCTCACAACTTCATTCCTCTTGAAGAACAATAATTGCTACACATCTGATCCCCACTCCCTCTTCATTCAGTCTTTCACCAGAGCAAAGGATTCTTTCACTGGTTATGTCACTTAGCGTTTAGAAACAGGGCTGCAAGTGGGATCGCTGGTTAAGTATCTCTGGGGTGTCTTGATCCTCTGGTCCCCAAGGATATTGGACATTGAAATGGTATTCAGCCGTCCATGGAGGCTTCACACCCAGAGAAGTAAAGTAAACCTCCAACCAACAAAAGCACCAAACAAAACCAGGGAAATGCATTAGCAAGCCAGCGCTGACCACCCCATTAATCTTCTTCGAAGGGCAAATAGGCAGTTCCTGAATGAATCATTTTGGTTTCTGGCTCGGACTCCCTCATTGGCTCCTGCTTAGGCTGTGCCCTCTCACCTGAGTGGAGGAGCAGGTGGAGGGGGATGGGGGTAACAAGTCTTTCCCAGGATCCAGGTGCTTGGCTGCAGCACAGAGTGTGCAGGGTCAGGCTCAAGCTGACCTACTCCCCTGCAGGGGAAAAAAAAAAAGCAGGTTGACTCAGTAAGGGCAAAGCGCTGTCCAAAAGGATCCTCCTCCCTCCCTCCCTCCCTCCCTCCCTCCCTCCCTCCCCCTCCCCACCTTCCTCTCTCCCTCCCCCTCCCCCCACCCCCCGTGTGTGTGTGTGTGTGTGTGTGTGTGTGTGTGTGTGTGTGTGTGTGTGTGTGTGTAAGTTTGTGCGTTTGGTGTGTGTAGGCGACTTGGGCAGTGCTCAAAGAAAGAAATGCAGGACCTACTGAGGGGATTCGCTGCAAAAACCTAAATCCTAGTCTTCCAGGGTCAGGGGTCCGATGCTTTAGGAAATATTGACGGGGCTTAAAACGTGCCTGGGCATTTGCCGAGGGCATTCCGCACGAAATCCACAAAAAATCGGATTTGTCAGAGTTTAGAAATGAGTGGAAGAGGAGAGAGTGTGCAAAAACAAACCGAAACCACGGCGTCCTGGCCGCCTGTCAGTCACACTCGCTCCCCGGACCCAGGCGGTTTTCCATGGGTTATGCTGACACCGGATCCTGTGCTCTTGCCGAATCCCACCTCAGTTTGCCTGGAGGAGCCCGGATTTAAGCACAAAAAGAAAGTGCGGAGGAATAAAATTAGGGACGCTATTTAAAATCATGGTCGGGGTTTAGTCGGGTCCTGCAGGCAGGTGACTAGAACTTGATTCGCCAGACAAGTCGCAGCCTCTGGAGAACCTGACACCTGAGAACGGACTGCAGGGGCCCTGATGATCCGGAAGCGCCTTGAGACTTAGTGCTGAGGACAGACTCCCCAAGAGGGAACAAGCCAGCAACCTGAAGCTGGGAGGCTGAGCTGAGAATCAGCCTCTGAATGGTTTTCCTCTTGACTCTGGTTTTTTCATTGGCCTAAGCTTCCACCAGCCTTGAGGAGCGGGCCTGCAGAAAACCAAGGACTTTCCTAGGATGGCAAAGCTCGCCTAAAAACTCCAGCGTGCATAGGAGAAGCCCCCAGGTCAGCCTCCTTTCATAGGAACAAATGCATGCTGTAGCCCCAGCCACATGCTTACTGGGGAAAGAAAGAAGCGCTGGAGAGGTTCAGCCCAGACCCTGCTGCTTTGGAGCCCTGGACAGTGAGAGGAATAAATAAATGAAGGAAGAGAGAAAGGTGTGGAGGGAGGGAGGGAGGAAGGCTTCAATCGGTCTGAATGACAGGCCTTACTACATTTGCAGAGCATAAAAAGAAGCAGCTATGGAAAACAGTGCTCAGAACCTGGGAGGGTCAGGGATGGCATTTCCCCTGGATGTCACCTGTGTGAGACAGTGCCTGGGAAGTCAGTGGCTCTCACTCTGCAGCCCACCCTTTCCCTCCAGTGCCCCCTGTGTTCTCTACACCATGCTGAGGATGTGGATACCAGTGCTCAAGCATGGTCAACATCCTGTGTGATTCATCCTGTGTACTTTGTTGGACGATAAGTTGCAGTTTTAACTTTTCAGTATTCCCAAGAATTTTAAGTGATCTTTTATTTCCCCCAAAAGAACAAATCTGTGAACTAAGTCATGTACCATGGTAGAGAGTGACAGATGCCAGTGTTACTAAAACACTTAAGTATCATTGCCTACAATCTTTGAATTTTCTCTCTGAAATTCCTGTTTCTACAAGTGTTTGTAGGAAATAATGTAATCCCTGAATAGAAATGTTGACCAGAATGTTTCTCTTTGAATTTTAACATTTCTTAAATTCACATCTCCTGGACCTTTTGAAACAGGTTGACATTCTCAGATAATACAGTTTTGATCCCTGAGAGAATGGTAACTGTCCACAATCTCGTCTACAGAGCAGACCTGGGGAATAGTACTTCAATACTTCATCAACAATACCAATGCCAGACATTCCTGCAGAACTTCTCTTTCTAGTACAAAAACGACAAAAAATAGTTTTGTAGTAAATTTTACTGGAGATTATCTTGAAACTCATGGCTTAGCACTGTCTCTACTCCAAAATTGATTGGTTTCTGCATTTTTGATATTTTGATATGCATAAATTTAAACAAGTAGAAGCCTTTTCAGTTTGGATCCCTTGGAATAGATAATACACAAATATGGTCTATTTTTACTATTGAATCTTTGACCTCTAAAATGTTTTGTTAGAGCTGGGTTTGGAGAAGGTGTTTGGCATAGATATTGCTTGAGTATCTGCAGGTCAAAGAACAGCCACTATAGTGACCAGGACACAATGGTTGGATCCAGGACAGTCAAGTTCTGGAATCTTCCAGCCTGGTCACTGAGCCATGGGTGATGAGACTGGACCTGCTACACTGTCCTTGTGTAATCTAGTAGGACTGTGAGGACAGAGAGAAGGTCCCAAGGGAAGTAAGAACTGGATTCCCTGCCTACCTACCCTCTTTGACCCCTGGGTGAACTTCAAACACATCCTGAAAAGTATTGGACACAGGTGTCCTATCTTAAATAGGTGCCTTGGACACAAGGAGTCACATGTCTAGGTCTCAGACTGACCTCCGAGATCTCCCAGGGATGCACTCTGGATTTTGGAGGATTATTTAACTTGGAAATGTCCAGTGTACTTTCCTTGTTTGTAACTTGTCATGATTATGTGTTCTCTAAGACACTGAAGTACATTGAACTCTTACATGTACATGTGTGTGTGATATCCTGTTTAACGATGTTTTAAAGTAAACCAACCACAGTGGAAATCAGGAGACTGGTGATCAGGGTCCTGTCTCACAGCACCAAGTACAGCACCCCTTCCCCTTCCACTTCAGGAGTTCAGGAAGGGCTTTCCAGCTCAGCAGGAGGCTTCAGCATTAAGACTTCTTGTGGAAATCCATCCATCAAGAACACAGAGAGAAGCAGGGAGGAGGTTTGCCCCTCTGGGCAGGACTTTTATAGGGGAGTGGATGTACATCCAGGGAAGCAGGCTGCTGCCCCTTTAAATGATGGTTCTGGTCCCTGAAGGTTGATTTTTTTTTTCTTTCTCTGGAAAACTGTTTTGAGAGAAAACTAGCCAAGACTACTTAGGATGAACAGAGAAAGCCCAAACATAAAAATACAAAGAGGAAAGAACAGAAGAATTACCTTCCTACAGAACCCAGGTATGAGCTGCAGACCACCCAGGGGAGTGTATCAGCAGAGGGACCAAGGCTTGGATTTCAGGTAGAGAAGGGATTCAGTGTGACAGACAGACACAAACTCCAGGTGTGTGCTGCTGCTAAAAGCTTTACTTCTTGGCACAGATTTAAGCAGTTAGAACAGGTACATCATAATTGTCAATCATCCAGCTCTTATTCATCACCCTACCAAATGTCCCTTGCAAGGAGGAAAGCTGAACGTACAGTCGAGGAAACAATTCTCAACCGCAGACAATTGTTTAGAAAACTGCAGTTATACTGCCAGACCTGTGGGCACCAGGTATACATTCACCATTTACCTTTATTTTAATAAAGTTTAAACTCTGTGTTTGTGGTCCCTCAAGATTATATGGAAACTTTTGTAACCATTCTATAATTTCTTTCATTTCTGGCTCAATATTAATTTTTCTTTTTCCTTCTCATTAACTCTCAATAAGTTTGCTCAACTTGTTGGAACTTGTCCATGATCTTTCTAAAAAAGTCACTACTATTCTGAATCATGCTAAACAAAACTTTCCCAAAAGGGGGGAAAGGCTTTTCTGGAACAGTCATGTTCTTAACAGCTGCAATTAATTTCTCTCCTATTTGCTGGGAACGAATGGGTGCAGCAGGTGAATTCATCGCAGCCATTGAGTTCATCAGGATCATGATGGTGTAAGACGTTTCTGTCTCTGAACTTTCAGTTCCTGAGACATCTAAAGGTCCATGACCATCTTCCCACACTGCTATATTCTTAGATTTAGATATTGTTGACAGGCTTAAAGTTGTTGAGATCACCAAGGCCAGAACATAGAAGACACCTCCACCGCAAGCATGGACCCTGGTCATCATCTGTTTGTAGGGAGACGGCCAGGACCTCCAGGAGGCCAAGCCATTCCAGGCACAGGCCTCTGTTCTGGATAGAAACGAAGCACAAGAGCTTCCTGTCACACCGACTCCAGAGGAGTGGGTGTGGCAGGTTTGCAGGTCTCATCTGAGCCACCAGAGTGCTTGGATTCCCATTCCCCTTCTAAGTCAGGCATCTCTGAACTCTCAAACCCCAGGGGCTGCTATTGTAGAGGGGATTAGCCAGACCTCACATCCTACCTAACAACTTCCCTAAGCTCTTTCACTCCCGGAGTGGGACAACATGATTGGCTGTCTCAGGTGTTGCTTTACATTGTGTCCAATTCTGTTACTGACCTGGTCAGCTCAGGGACTTTTCCTCTAAATTCTATTAGCATTAGGGATTTATTTCCTTGTTCTGAGAGTTGCTAATTATCTTCTCCTTCTCTCAGCACACAGACACCACCCCACACCCTTGCAAGAGCTCAGATTATCAAAGAACCTGACCACCTGAAATTCTTGTCAGTAAAACTCTGTACACAACACATAAAGAATCCTTCCCTATTGAAACAGGTTTTCACTATGTAATCCATGCTGTCCTGGAATTTACTATATAGGACAGACAGACATTGAACCCAGAAATCTGCCTGACTCTAAGGTGCTGGGTATAAAATGTGCACCAGCACTCTGGGCTCTGGGAATTCTTATTTTCAATTATAAACATTAGAGGCCTTTTGCTGTACTTTGAACCCAATCATGAACACCATTTGTAGGATCTGGCAGTCAAACTTACACAGTAGCATCATAAAAGGGCTGGGGTTAAAGTGAAGTAATTTGTTCTTGCCTGGACCTGATATTCTGTCATCTCAGGGTGGCCACTTCATAAGATGTAAAATCAGATTGTCCCGTTCTTGTCACTATAACCTGCAGATTGCTTACAGCCACACCCCCACCCCCAATCCCTTCAACACCCACTCATGTACCCACACTTCCACTCTGTCCTCTTCTGGAAAACCATATTTAAGAAATCCGAGTGAGTGGACCACTCTTTTGTCCCTACCAAGCCTGTTAGTGTCCATATCCCATGACCAATGTACCCCTACCCACAGCAAAAATCCTCTGACTTGATTAATGACCACTTCATATCCCAGATTCGAATCCTGACTTTGCCCCTGTAACAATTACACACGTGGTGGAGAAGAAAGATTTTAATTATGTACACTTTCCATCAGAATGTAATGACTCTACATGGATTTAAGGAAATATTACATAACATATGCATTTAACAATTAGGAGCACAAAATAAAGAGACATCAAGGTGCCAGGGCATGTGGGGCACAGTCCTTAAGTCCAGAGAGGCAGCATGAGGCTCTGCTCCATGTTTCTCTGGTGCCTCCCAGGGAGTAGATTGAAGGATCTCAAGGCGTATGCTGTCCACAATGCTTGGGTGTCTTTCCTTTCCAGGTTCCTCTCTCATGTAAGCCTCGGTTTTGAGTCGTTTCTGGGAACCCTCTTGGCTCAAGGATTCACCTGGGGCAAGCATCTCTGCACCGCCGTGGGTTTCGTCATCTTCTGGCTGGTGCAGAGCCCAGTGAACCCTTCTCCTGGAAGTGGCTTCTACATCTTGAGGACCCCGAGGTCTCTCTGCAGTTTCATCCATTGGCTCCTCAACATGTGGCTCTCTGCAGCGTTTCTGTCCCCTCTCATCCCCAAATGCAGCTTCATCGAGCAGTGAGGCTATGCTGGGTTTCCCAGGTCCACAGCACCAGGGATGCTGGCAGGAGTGATCGCTGAGGGCCTCAAAATTATCCATTGCCCAGGCCCAGGCCAGTTCTAGGTTCAAGTCTGGCTCTGGGTGGTGCTTCCTTCCAGGCAGCTCTTCCAAGGCCGATGAGCTGAAAGCCATGGCTTCAGCTTCCCACCTAAGCAGCAGAGTTAAGCACCAGATGCTCTCTAGACTGGAAGCTGCTTTTATATAGTGTTCTGCTGCAGTTTAGGGCAGTTAACACTTCTTTGTAGAGCAAAAGAGTTTGGAGCCTAATCCTGTCAAAGTGAAAATGGAATACTGTGTAAAGGATTTGTTAATGCCCAGATTCCTTGGAATAGAGAAATGAGCAGCAAACACAGTAATTAGGTTGGTTTTCCTCTACAGCTGTGGTGTGGTGATGCAGACATTTAATACCACCATTCAGGAGGCAGAGGCAGGCAGATTTCTGTGAGTTTGAGGCCAGCCTGGCCAACAGAGCAGGTTCTGGTTCAACCAGGGCAACACAGAGATACCGCATCTCAAAACAAACAAACAAACAACAACCACCAAAATGAAACAAAAAACACCTGTGTTCCCACTTAGAATTTTAGCACTTGGAACCTAGTCCTAGATTACCTGTACCAAATGAGCGTTCAAATTTGGTATGATTTTCATATTTAAAATGAAATAAGTTAGCCATTACCCATGTAGTTTCTGTTTGACCTAGACCACAATCTTTTTTCCCTAGACAGTGTTTCTGTTTGTAGCTCGGGCTTTGGAGGGAGCAAAGGAAAGGGAGAAATGATGTAATTATATTAATCTGAAAAAATTGACAGTATAATTAACATTATATTTATCTGTTACTTCTTATTCTGCAATATTTCTCCTTGTAATATGTATTTAATATATTCACTTCAGGAGTGGTGTCAGATTTAGCTAATTTATTACTTGTATCAACAGATGCAGCTGCTAAATGTATCGAGATCAATTTATCAAACACTTTCAATTGATAGTTCTTTCATGATAGCTGCTTTCTGTATTTTGCCTGAATTCAAGGACAGAATGCTGTGTTACAGAATGACTGTGAATGTAGCTCAATGGCAAACACAGAGGAATAGACCTTCTTCTCAGCACCTCAGGGTCCTCCTCCAAAACTGCGAATATAGTTGATCCCAAAGTGAGCCTCAACAGATACAAGAGAATTGAAATAACCCCTTGTATCTTGTCAGACCACCATGGATTTAAATCTGGGCTTCAACAAGAAGAGAAACAGGAAGCCTCCACACTCTTGCAATTAGAACAACTCTCTACTCAGTGTTCTTTGGGTCAGGGTAGAAATACAGAAATTAAAGACTTTCTAGAATTTAATCAAAATGAAGTCAACACGTACCCAAATATATGACAAAAAAGTGGTCCTAAGGGGAAAGTTCATAATAATTTCTCTCCATAAAAAAATCAGATAGTTCCCATGTTAGACATTTAAAAGTCATAGTAGTTAGAGTTCTCTAGAGTCACAGAACTTGTGGAATGTCTTTATATATTAAGGGAATTAATTATAATGACTTACAATCGGTAGCACAACTAACCCAACAATGGGCAGCTGTGATGGGAAATCCAAAAGTCCAGCAGTTTCAGCTGGTCTTCTGGATAAGCGGCAATCCTGAAGAGGTAGGTTCCAACAGATGTGCTCGCAAGTAAGTGCAAGCAGGCAAAGTGTGAGTCTTCCTTCTTCCAGGGTCTTCATATAGGTCTCTAGCACAAGGTGTGGCCCAGATTAAAGACGTGTAACCCCAAGCCTTGATCTGGAACTTTGTTTTGTCACAAGCTGACCTTAAACTCAGAAATCCGACTGCCTCAAACCCTTAGGATTAAAGCTGTGTACTACTCTGCCTGGGGCTAACCTTTTCAAGGCCACTGTCCTTCCAGAACTCCCTGTTGAGATCTGGGGCACAGGTGTGCCATCATTTCCAGATGTAGTTTATTCCAGATATAGTCAAGTTGAGCCATAAATAACTATCACAAAGTACACCTGAAAGATCGAGGGGAAAAAAGAAGAAGCAACCACACAAAAAGGGAGTAAAATGTAGGAAATTATAGAAACCACGGCTGGAATCAATCACTTAGAAAGAAAGAAAACAATTCAAAGAATCAACCAAACCAAGACCTGGTTCTTTAGAAAATCAACAAGATAAACAAACCCTTAGCAAAACTATCTAAGAGATAGACAGACAGACAGACAGATAGATAGATAGATACATACATACATACATAGATACATGCATAGATACATAGATAGATAGATAGATAGATAGATAGATAGGTAGATAGATAGATACATACATACATACATACATTCATACATAGATACATGCATAGATACATAGATAGATAGATAGATAGATAGATAGGTAGGTAGATAGATAGATACATACATACATACATACATACATAGATACATACATACATACATACATACATACATACATAGATGGAGAATCCACTTTAACAAAACCAGTAAGGTAAAGGGAGGCTCAACAACTGTCTGATTTTGTCCCTAGTCTGCTGTGCACCTAAGGGAACGTGGCTCTGGGACAATTCAATAGGGGAGGCATTCCTGGGGAGAGATTGAAAGCCCTTGGCTAACCACCCTGAATCTGTGCTGGGAGAAGAGCAGGCCGCACAGCGCCCCCTGCTGTGAAGACTTCACCGACCCGGAGGTCAGAAGCAGCATTGTTTAGGGGTGAACCTGGATCCTAGCTGGAATTCCTTCGTGGCCCCCATCCCAGCTGTGGCGCCCACCACTGTGGACAAGCGCCGGCGGACTGATCACAGACTTGTCCAGGATCGCAAGTCTTGCCTAAAGTACAGCTTGTGCTGTGAGAAGCGTTACCCAGGCGTCTTCCTGAGACTTGGACCCCAGCAGAGAAAAGACATGGAGAAGAAAGAAGCATCCAAAACGGAATGACATTGGAGGCCTAAGCCGAAACTGAAACTCATAGGCACAGAATGAAAAGCAGCTGCGATGCAGGTCATTGCTTTCTCGGAAGTTGTCCTCTTTGCGGGAAAGGCGTCGCATTTCTTGGCGCACTTGCAGGATTGAAACTTGAATTTTCTGTTTGGATGACACGAATTGTGCTATCGAAAAGAATCAGATGATTTTTCAGCGTTTGGAAACATCTGGAGGCCCAGAGAACCAGAAAACAATAAGAAAGGCGGGGCATCTGCATCGCATCTTCTACAAACTCTCAGCAGATGTTAATTCTTTCCCTAAGTGATGAGACCTTGCGATCAGAACCTTGGATTCCCACAGAATCCCACAGCAGCCTGCCTGACAGAGTTTGATGGCGTCAGCAAAACGAAAGCACCGAGAAACAAAATCAGGTATGCAGTTCGAAGTCGACTTCAGATTTCACCTTGGAGCCAGCCTGATTTGGCTGGGCAGCAAGTCTCAAGCACTTGCAAAAAAGGGAAGGTTAGCAAGGACATCAGAATTGGCACAAAACACAGAGCTGGCGCCTGAGCGCCCTCTACTGTGCAGAAGTCGCCAGCTTGCAGCTCGGATATGGGAACCCTTCATATTTCTGGCCAGACTCATTCATTGGCTAAGCTCCCTTTGTGGGAACCACAAGTGTGGACAAGCAACTAAGAACTTGACCAGGATCGCCAAGTTAACCCAAAACTCTGCGTGGCGAGTGAGAAGCTGTCAGTCAGCGTCGTCTAGCCTTTTATACAGTGGACAAGTGCGTGCCGGGGCCATAGACATGGAGTTATTACTAAAATGAAACCGCGCCACAGAAAGACAGCTCAAACAAGCAGAGGTTTAGCGCCCTGGACCATTCTGTCTTGGGGGGGGGACCAAAACCTCTTACCAGAGGAACGCAAGTTCAACGGAGATTCCCTTGGATTCCAATTTGGTAGACCTCCAGAGGTGGGCTGTGATGGGGTAGGGCGGATACCTTGATCCACTTGCCAGACTGAAAATCTGCCTTGATTAATGACAGCATCAACACCTTCAATAATGGAAAGGAATTGAAGGACTTTTCAGCGTTTGGAAATGACAAAGAGGATTTCCAACAAACGGAAACCCGGGGTTCTGCTTTGCATTTTGTGCGTGTTCCCACCTGGGCGGCAGGCCTTTCTGTCAGCATTTAGAAGGGCTCCCTGAGTTCCAATAAAACCCCACTGCAACCTGCCTGGCAGAATCTGATCCCCTCAGCAAAACGAAAGCACTGAGACTCAAAATCACGTACACGGTTTGAAATCACTGTCGAATTTCTGCCTGCACCTGCTGACAGCCAGTAGAACTTGGTTCTTTGGGAAATTCGCAGATAGTCTTGCCCTGAAAATCCAAAGCGTGGACCCTGACCTTTGGATTGGTGCCTGGGCGAAGAGCAGCCCCACAGCGCCCCCTGCCGTGAAGATGTGTCCCTGCTGGAACTCGGAGGCAGAGCTGGGGATCCTGGGAGCTTTTGGGCTTCTGACTCCTTCACTGGCCCTGACTCCAGCTGTGGCCCCTGCAAGTGTGGACAAGGGGACAGGGGAACTAACTAGGAGGTGCCCAGGATTTCAGGGCTCGCCTAAAACTCGGGGTACGAGTGAGTTAACTGGGGTCATCCTGTGGTTTCCCTGTTGGACAAGTGTATTCTTGGGCCATGGCCACAAGGCTACAGTGGAACCTGCAGCAAGAAGGAAAACACCAACTGAGAGGGAATGGCATTGGAGCCCTGGTCCGTGCTGATCCCGAAAACCTTAGGAGAACAGAAAGGAAGGAGATTTGTGTTTGCCCCGAGTTTGTCCTCACCAAGGGGTGGGGGTGGGGGAGCGGTGTCCCGAGTCTTGGCACACTTGCCAGGCCAGAAAAAAAAATCATTTACCAACAGTAGACACTATGAAATCAGCCTTTATAAAGGTCTGGAGTCTGAGAGGACCAGAAAACAAAACGAAACCATGGCACCCACGTCCTCACACCAGGGCGCTAGTCCTTTTGGGCAGCGTTAGGTGAACATCTTGCCAACCCTGAATTCACACAGAATCCTACCTCTGCCTGCCTGGCAGAGTCTGTCCTGCCAGCAAAGCGAATGCACGGAGAAACAAAATCACATATGCAGTTTGAAATCACCACCGGATTTAAGCGCGGCTGCGGTAAGCAGAACTTGGCTTGGGGAGACAAATCACAGTTACTAGAAATTGTGAGCCCAGAGTGCAAGCACTGAGGTTGCTACCAACTGGAGTGAGGGCGCCGCCAAGATCCTGCTGTGAAGTAGTCATAGGGTCGCTCTGAAGCTGAACTGAGTCTGCCAATGGATACATTGGCTTCTTCCTGGGACAGGCTCCTTGGCTCTGGCTTCTGTTATCCCTGCAACCAGCACAGATAAGATGGAAGGCAGGGAGAGGCGGAGGACTAACAAAGGTCTTTCCCTGGATCTCAATGCATAGCTAAAACCCAGAGGCGGTGAGAAGTCCTCAGATCGGTTTGCTCATCCTCTTGACCAACTGACAAGTGCATGGTGAGGTAGTAGCCAAGTGGAGAACCAGGAAATAACAGAGGGAGGAAGGGAGGCAGGGAGGAGAGAGGAGAGGAGTGGGAAACACATGCACACACACAGTGGAGGGGGAGAGACAGTGAGACAAAGACAGAGACAGACTGGGAGAGACAGAGACAGACAGGCAGAGACAGAGAAAATGAGAGGGCATGAGACAGTGAGAGAGAGAGAGAGAGAGAGGGAGGGAGACAGAGAGACAGAGATTCAGAGAGAGAGAGAGAAAGACAGACAGACAGACAGACAGACAGACACACACACACACAGAGAGAGAGAGAGAGAGAGAGAGAGAGAGAGAGAGAGAGAAACGCCAACAGAATACAGCTCTGGAGCCCTAGGCAGTGTGTCCCCAGAGGAGTGTTGGCACAAAAAACGGACCAGAGCCTTGACAGATTTGTTGCAAACATTTATTTCATATGTAGATGTCCACGGGGTGGGGATCAGATTCCTAGGGAATCTTACTGGAGCACAAACACGGTGTACAGACGGCACTCTGAAGGGAACCCATGAAACAGAAATTTTCACAATTTACATATCTTCATGAGCAGAGAGGACTCGAAAATAAAAAGAAACCAGTATGCTGAGAACCTGACTCGGACACACTCCAACCCAGAATTCAGCGGTTTCTCTTAGATGTGGCCAACAGTGGGGTTGTTGGGGCCTAGGATTAACTGTGCACTGACCATTCAGACACCAGTCTCAGATGTGAAGAAAACAGGTTGAATGCGTTCAGATTGATCAGTCAGGAGCACAAGAATGAAAACCTGACTATGGCATAGGTCTGTCCTCCAGGGAGATTATTTTTAAAGATTTATTTCATGTATGAGTACACTGTTGCTTTCCTTAGGCACACCAGAAGAGGGCAACGGACACCTTACATGTGGTTTTGAGCCATCATGTGGTTGCTGGGAATTGGACTCAGGACATCTGGAACAGCAGTGCTCTTAACTGTTGAGCCATCTCTCCAGCCCCCCAGGTTCTTAAATTTTAAGGGAAGAATGGATGATTTCTCCCTCTGACCGCACTCCTCCTTGTCCAGCACCAGCAGACACTGGCTGGTTGCAGGACTTGTATAGATCAACCTGATTTTTGCCAAGGGCCAAAGCTTAGTCTGTGTGGGCTCTGCCTTCCTTGATTAGGGGAATCCAGTCTGAGATTCCCTCTGCACTTTCCCTAACTGCTAGAAGATTCCCTGAGGCAGATCCTCCCAGGATCTGTAGTCCTGAGGTTCTCTGGTCTTGGTTGGCTCTGGAGACACATTTCACTACTGCAGCGGCAGGAATGGCAGGATCCCAAGCTTGTGTAGTTTGCACCCTTAAAGTCCAGCCCAGCTGGGGGACTCCTGGTGTCAGCCATGTGGGGGACCAGCAGTCTTCTCAGGAGCTCTGGACCATAAGTACCTACCAGTGCTGCCTAATTGTAAATCCATGGGACTTAAAACTTATGCTTGTCTAGACCTGGGCCAATCAAAAGATTTTAACTTTTTCTGCAGGGCATCTTACCCAGCAGAGCACCAGATCTGGGGATGCTAACAAAGCCGTTCAGTAGTGCAGGAGACTAACATGGCCCAGCAATTGGAAGAGCAGTGAGTGCTCTTAACTATTGGGAATTGTTGGCACTAGGGAAGCCCTATTTTAAATGTTTGGATGCATTTGTTCTCCACAGATCTAGGTGGCAGGGAAAGGGACCTTTGCATTTCAGTTTTCAGCCCCCTACTAGTTCCTAGGAGACAGGCTCAGAAGGAAGCTCCACTACCTGACCATCCAAGGCCACCAGCAGAATGCTGGACTGACAGGGGGGCATCACAGTGCCAGGGTGAGGGGTGATGTTTTCACTCAGAGATTCCCACACCAGCAGGAGGGCCCTGTCCTTCCACAGACTTGATTAGTGCAGTGTCCTTTGGTCTCTTCTCTTCTCACCCTCACCTCCTTCTTGTTGCTTCTGTTTTACATACTCAAAGACCATCGTTTGCCTTTTCTCTTCCTTGTCTGTTTTGTGGCCTTCGTAAACATCAGGATTCAGAGTCCTTTGCTTGCCTCCCCCACCTCTTTCAGGATTATGAATACCACACAGTATGAGTGCAGAAGGCTCCTGTGATCTGTCCCAGGGAACACACGGCTGCTGTCCTTGGTGCCTGCACCTAGAGCACCAGAGCTGGCTTTTTGGTTCTGTGTGTGAAGAAGCTGACTTGGGATTCTGCAGCAGTGACTCCTGGCCTCCTCCAGTGCTGCCATGATCTGATCTGGACCCATGGCTTTCTGCCCTTGATGTCCCTGACTTAGAGAACTCAGGTCTGACAGTTACCCAAGAAACTGCTTTCCAGTCTTGCTGCCTGATTCCCTGCAAATATGACTCCAGCCCATGGCACCCTCGAGCCCTGCTATCTGAGCAGATCCCTGCCTGCCTCTGTCCAGACCCAAGAGACTGGAGGATGGAAATGTTCTGTGTATTCATTTCAAACACAGGAAATAAATGTGAGTCAGGAAGAGGGGTTGGGGAGTGGGCAGGTGAGAGGAGATTCCATGTCCTGAAGTTCATCTCTACACTTAGGTGCTTTCCCCCCAACCATTTCTCTGCTGGGAACATAGGATCAGCATCTGCTCAGGAAACAGCTGACCTAAGGACTATTAACAGGATTTCCAAGCAGGAACAGGTGACTCATGCCTTTGATCTCAGCGCAAGGGAGGCAGAGGCAGGGAGATCTTTGAGTTTGTGTCCTGCTTGTTGTACAAAGTGAGCATCACAACAGCCAGAGATAAACAGAGAAACACTCTGTGGATCTGAGAATGGTGGCTATTCTTTGTTGTCAACTTGATTACATCTCAAATTAAGCAAAATTCAAAATTAGACAACACACCAGCAAGGGATTTTTGAATAATTTGTAGATAGTAATCCAAGTCTTAAAGGTAGGGAGACTTGTTTTTTAATGCAGATCTCTTTGACCTTCAAAGATCCCAGCCTTTAATCTGGATATGGAGCAATCAAGACACAAATCATTGTTTTTGTGGCTATTGTTGGTCCTGTGAGCCAGGGTTTCTACAATACCCCTGGCTGTCCTGGAAGACAGTTTGTAGAGCAGGTTACTCACAGAGATCCACTGATTCATTCACCACCACAGTGCTTGGATTAAAGGCGGGGGCCCCCACAGCCCACTGAAGACACACACAGCTTTAATCCAGATCATTGAAGCTGGAACACACACCTTTAATTTGGGCCACACCTTTGGATGGGAGCCTATATAAGGACATGGGGGAAGAAAGCCTTTACTGTGCCTGCTGCTCTCTGCCAGGTAGCAAGTCTGTTGCTTTGCTGGCACTGGAGCCCACAGTCTGTGGTTCCATCTTCTACTGAGGACCAGTTGAGACATCCAGCCTCGGGGACCGAGAACTTCTGGACTCCTGGAGTTTGGTTCCTATCCAGCTGTTGAAGAATTTCCTGGACTGTAAGTCATTCATTCTAATAACATTCATTGTACAGAGAGTATGAGTGAGTGAGAGCTCATCATATCCAATCATTACTCTCTAAATCAGGCACCCCAAGTAGATTTGCTGGCACAGGAGCGCTTTCCCCATTGCTTGTCTAATCAGTCACCTATAAGGTTTAACTCTAGACAATTGCATCCAGAGTGATAGGATCTGGCTGTGAGAAGTTTCAGTCCTTTTTTTTTTCCTTGTTTTGGTTTTTTTTTTTTTATTGTTTTCGTTGTTTTGTTGTTTGTTTTGGTTTGTTTGTTTTGTTTTGGCTTTGCTTGTTTGGTTTCATTTTATTTTAGAGAGATCCTGTGTTCATTACTCCTACCCCCAAATAGATTTGTCCCAAGCACTTTCCCCATTGCTCCTCTAATCAGTCACCTAGAATTCTAGATGATTGCATCCACAGTGATAGGATCTGACTGTGAGAAGCTTAAGCTCTTTTGACCTGTAAGCCCTAAAATTGTTCAAACTAGGTCTGACAATTAAGGTAGCCTTAAGCTCAGAAACCTCTGCTTGCCTTTTTTCCTTGTGGTCCTGGGACTAAAGCTTGCACCCCCAGACTGGTCAGAATCTGGCCTCCTTATGCAGTATAAAAACCTGTTAGGACCATGGGTTTGAAACCCAGATTCCCACAGTGCAATGGTTGGGAGGGAATGGAAATATATAACACAATTAACTGACTGAGACTTTCTTTGAATCACAGGTCAAGGACCTGCCCTCAGATTACCATGAATAAAACCCTGAAGGAGTACGGTCTCAGTTTTGTCAGGATTCATCAATTCTGCAGCACATGCACTGCCCAGGCACAAGTCCTGCCAACCCTGTGTCCAGGATGTTCCATATGTCACCCACTTCATTTCAGCACAGAGCCAAGCGACTATGTTGACAATGACTGGATTGTTGAATGGCTTCCGTACCCCTTTTCTTGTGTATCTGGGAGCATGGACTACTTGAGATACTGTCACAGCTTGAATTGTGCCATGAAGAGGGGCAGAGAGGCCTTCCAGAATGGGACTCAGAGGAAGCCAGACCAACCCTCACCAAACTTGCTCAGGAAAAAAGGGCTCAAACATGAGAATAGTCATAGTGGAGACTGCCTTGACCAGGATCCTGCTTCTGACAGTCCCAGGAATCTAGGGTGCTGGGCATGGCTTCGAAGGGCCTTTGGCCAGAAGAAGAAGAAGAAGTAAGAAAGCACCCAGAACTCTGTTTGGAACCCAGGAGCTCAGATGCCCACTAAGACTAGCCATTAGGGGATCTTCTGACAGCTCCTGCTATTACAGGGTCACCCCTACCTCTTCCACATACAAAGGCAGTTGTGTCTTTGTAGCCATCTGTTTTTTCTTTCTTCCTTTGTTTGTTTGCAACTTTCTGAATAAAATATTAAAAAGCTAAATACAGTTGTGTTCTTCTTGAAATGGTGTAAGGGAAAAGATGAAGGGTGGGGTGGACACAGAGGAGGATACACTAAATTTCCCACAGTTGGTTACAGTGCTAACTGGTGGTTTGTTTTAAAGGAAGTCCTCAGGGGAATTTAGGCATCCTGGTGCTCAGTGTGGTGGGCCACAAGATAACCAGGACATAGGGAGCAAACTTGAGAGCTTAGAGAATACACTGTGCTGAATCAACATGGATGAAGACTCATCTACACAGATGCTTCCACTCCGAATTAACCTAGGGGCTGCCTGCAACTTCCATTTTACCCTTCTTCCTTCTGTGTAGTCTAGGCTGTCCTGGACGCAGATTCACTTTGCCTTGCCTCTCTAACATGGGGATTAGAAGCCTGTGCCACCATTTCTGCACAGGAGAGTCTACTTTTAGCAATTTCCAGAGCAAATTTCTGCCTCACAAGTGAACTCACCTGCAGAAACAGGACTGGCTATGGTGGAAGGTCATGGCAGTGCTGGCCCTGACACAGAAAACCCAGCCACCTGGTCTCGAGAGGGTGGCCTTTATGCACTTCCAGTCTTTGAAGCCTTCCCATTTATAAGCCTTAGTTCAGCTGCTGGTCTTCTAGAAAGTGTAACCTCTCTGTAGGAAATGGGTCTGAGGTGGGCATGATTGCTCAGACAGGTGGATCTGTCTGAGTTCCAGGCCAGCCTGATTCACATGGAGAATTCTAGGAAAGTAAGGGCTATATAGTGAGAGGAACAAATAAAGGAAGGGACAGAGGGACGGAGGGACGGAGGGAAGGAGGGAGGAGTGATGGATGGGACTGAATGACAGTCCTCCCTACATTTGTTGAGCTCTAGAAGAAAGAAGTTATGTAAAACAGTGCTCAGATCCTGGGGGAGTCAGCGATACTATTTCCCCTGGATGTCACCTGTGTGAGACAGTGCCTGGGAAGTCAGTGGCTCTGACTCTGCAGCCCACCCTTCCCCTCCAGTGCCCCCTGTGTTCTCTACACCATGCTGAGGATGTGGATACCAGTGTGGAAGCATGGTCAGCATCCTGTGTGATTCCAAGATAGTATCTTTGTAATTTCCTGCACTGTGGGTTGCAGTTTCACCTTTCAGTAATCCCAGGAATTTTAAGTGACCTTTTATTTCCCCAAAAAGACCTAATTTACAAACTGAGTCATGTACCAGGCTTAGAGAGTGAGCCCACAGATGTCAGTGTGAAGGGGACACTTAAGGATCATTGCTTGGAGTCTTTGAGTTTGTTCTTTGAACTCCATTTTTCAGGAATTCTATGCTTCACTTTTCAGGAAGGAGGTCTTTTACTGGTTACTGTGCCTCAGACCCCATCCATGAACCCAGAGTGTTGGGTCTGTCAGTCAAATTTACACAGTAACATTGGGATCTACCGTGGTTGAAGGGAAATATTTGTTCTGTCTTGGACCTTATATCCTGTCATATTTTGGTGACCAATTCAGGAGGTCTAAAATCAGATTTTTCCTTTCTTGTCTTTATAACCTGGAGATCATTTACAGGAACCACACATCACCCACCCACCCCACTCCACTCCCACCCATGTACCCACATTTCAACTCTGCCCTCTTCTGAAAAAACCATACTTAAGATATCCAAGGAAATGGACAACCCATGTGTCCCTACCAAGCCAGTTACTGTCCACATCCCATGCCCAGTGAAACTCCACCCACAGGGAAATTCTTCTGACTTCGTTAGTGACCACTTCCAACCCCAGACTCAAATCCTGACATTGCCCCTGAAAAACATTTACAAAGGTGGTAGAGAGAAAAGATTTTATTTATATACACTTTCCACCATAATGCAGTGATTCTATATGATTTAAGGAAATATTACATATCACTGAACAGTCAGGAGCACAAAATAAAGAGACTTCAAGGCTGCAGGGCATATGGGGCACAGTCCTTAAGTCCACAGAGGCAGCATGAGGCTCTGCTCCATTGTTCTTTGGCTCCTGCCAGGGAGTAGATTGAAGGATCGCAAGGCTTATGCTGTCCACAATTCTTGGGTGCCTTTCCTTTCCAGATTCCTCTTTCATGTCAGCCTCTGTTTTGAGTCATTTCAGAGAACCCCCTTGCCTCAAGGATTCACTTGGGGCAAGGCTCTCTCCTCTCCTGTGGGTGTAATCACCTTCAGGTTGGTGTAGAACCCAATGAACCCTTCTCCTGGAAGTGGCTCCTACTTCTTGAGGACCCCGAGGTCTCTCCGCAGTTTCATCCTTTGGCTCCTCAACATGTGGCTCTCTGCAGCGTTTCTGTCCCCTCTTATCCCCAAATGCAACTTCATCCAGCAGTGTGGCTATGCTGGGTTTCCCATATCCAAAGCACCAGGAATGCTGGCAGGAGTGATGGCCCAGGGACTCAAAATTATCCATTGCCTTGCGCCAGGCCTGTTCTAGGTTCAAGTTTGGCTCTGGGTGGTGCTTCCTTCCAGGCAGCTCTTCCGGGGCACATCCAATGAAAGCCGTGGCTTCAGCTTCCCACCTAAGCAGCAGAGTTAAGCACCTGATGCTCTCTAGACTGGAAGCTGCTTTTATAGAGTGTTCTGCTGCAGTTTAGGGCAGGTTGCAAAGTAAGAAAAATACCACTTCCTCTAATTGCAAATGAGTTGGAGCCTAATCCTGTCAATGTGTAAACAATGTGTAAATGCCCAGATTTCTTGGAATAGAGAAATGAGCAGCAAACATGGAGAACAGTAGTTAGGTTCATTGTCCTGTCCAGCCTTGTGGTGGTGATGCACACATTTAATGCCACCATTCAGGAGGCAGAGGCCATAGTGGCCAACATGTTAAGTTCTGGTACAACCAGGGCAACACAGAGAGAGATGCCATGTCTCAAAACAAACAAAAAACAATGTCAACCAACAAAATGTAACAAAAATAGTCATGTACCCACTTATAACTTTCCCAGTTGGAGACTAGTTCTAGATTACTTTTTACTAGTGGAGAATTCAAATTTGATATGATTTTCATATTTAAAAACTAAACACGTTAGTCATTACTCATGTAGATTCTGAATGATATTGACCCCAAATTTCTTTCCTGAGACAGAGATTCTGCGTGTATCCCTGGCTTTGGAGGGAAGAAAGAAAAGGGAGAAATGATGTAATACATTAATGTGAAAGAGTTGAAAATATGATTATTATATATTTAACTGTTACTTTATACTCTGCAGTATTTTTTCTTGTAATATGTATTTAATTTATTTACTTCAGGAGTGGTGCCTGATTCAGCTTATTTATTACTTGTATCAACAGATGCTGCTGCTAAATCTGTGGAGAGCCATTTTTCAAACACTTTCGGTTGATATTTATTTTATGATAGTTGCTTTCTGTATTTTGCCTGAATTCAGTGACAGAATGCCATGTTACAGGAAGACTGTGAATGTAGCTAGATGGAAAACACAAACAAATAGATCTTCTTCTCACTACCTCATGGATCCTTCCCCAAAATTGATTATAAAATCAATCCCAAAGACACCCTCAACAGATACAAGAAAATTGAAATAACACCTTGTATCTTTTCAGAACACCATGGAGTTCAACAAGAACAGAAACAACAGAAAGCCTGCACACTCTTGGAAACAGAAAGACTCTCTACTCCATGATCTCTGAGTAGGGGAAGAAATAAAGAACAAATTTAAAGATGCTCCAGAATTCAATCAAAATTTAGCCACCATATAATCAAATTTATGACAAAGGAAAGAGTGGTCATGAGAGGGAAGTTCATAGTAATGTGCCTCCATGAAGAATCCAGAAATTCCCCATAGTAGTCAGTGTTCTCTGGAGTCACTGAAATTATGGAATGACTCTATATATTATCAGAATTAATCGTAATGTCTTACAATCTCAGTCCAACTATCCCAAGAGTAAGCAGCTCTAGATGGGAAGTAAAAGTCTGGTGGTTTCTGCTGGCCTTCTGTCTAAGCTGCATCCTGAACAGGTAGGTTCCAAAAGATGGACTGGTAAGTAAGTACAAGCAGAAGCAGGCAGAGGGAGTTTCCTTCTTCTAATGCCTTTATGTAGGTCTCTAGTGGGATGTGAGGTTCAGATTAAAGGAGTCAACTGCCAAGATTGGATTTGGAACTTGGTTTGTGTATCACTGACCTTGAACGCACAGTTCTGATTGACTCAGTCAATTGACTCAGTGCTCAGGCACTGGACATTGCTAATCTGCAAGAGGAGCATTCCTGGGGAAAGGTGCCCACTGCTGCCCTGGTGGCTGGCCTGGATCTTGCCAGCTGAGCCAGTCTCTGTAAATGACGCTCTTGGTTTAGGACTCTTTCATTGGCTCCTGCTCCCCTGTTGATATGGAAAATCCTGAGGATGGAGTAACCATGGACTTAATCAGGAGCACAAGGCTGGGGTAAAACCTGGACTGTGACAGTGAGAAGCCATCAGACCTCTGTCTTTGGCTGCTTGTGGCTGGACCAAGAGCACGGCAGTGAAATAACCAGGAGGCCTCCTGAGAAAGTATGAGTACAGAGACTTCAGCCAACAGAGTAAGATTTTAGAACCCTGGTCCACGCCTTCCCTGAATTTGGAAAACCTAAAGCCAGACCTGCCATCCCACTGCAGGTTGTATCCAGGTTGCCTCCTTCCTGGCCTTTCCATGAATCCTAGAAACCAGGGATTCCAGCTGAAATCAATGCCTTTGAAAACCGGTCTGGCATAACTAAGAACATAATCTTTGAAATCATTTGTCGAACACTTAAGAAAAGTCACAGACCTTAGAATGCAAACCGCTGTGTTTATTGTGGAAGCAGGGGCTGCACAGAGAGAGCCCACAGCAGGGAACAGAGAGCTTTAGGCACCTAGAATCTCTTTGGCACAGACCTTACTCTAAAACGCAGAAATGAGCCTGGTGCTCTCTTTGGCTCCCTGCTGCCAAAGGCTGGCATGCAGAGCCACAGAGCAGGTGGCCTAGCTGTGAAAGACTGCGCTCCAGGGTCCTGGCAAAGTCCTGAGTGTACTTTTCCAGTCTCAGGTGGCCAGATTCTGGCACTTGCTGGAGCAACTCAAGCCATGGTTAGAGGTCGCATGCATCCTTGCCACGGTAGGGGGCTCTGGAACAGGACCCGGCCTCTTAAGCAGTGTGATTTTTTTTTTTTCCTGCAGCCTCCTCCCTTGGTCAATGGCTGCTCCTGCTGGACCTCGCACATGGAGTCAGGAATGCTGGGCTCTCAGTGGCTCTGGATGTTGCAAGTGTTAGTTCTGGGGTAGATTACCGCGAACTCACCAATCCAAACTGGAAGAGGTTGTTTCTGGTAGTCACTGTCATTTTCTGATAAGACCACGACTTGATAAGGAGGAAGAGGCGAGGGATCAATCCCTGTCTTCCAAGAAGCTGGGAGCAGAGGAGGCTGGGCCTGCTTCACTTGCATGGGCAGAGAGTGGACTCCATCCCTAGAGCAGTACTGGCCTCCTGTGTTCAGCTGCCTGTGCAGCAGCCCAAGGAGCAGCCTTGGGCAGGGCCGGTTTTTGTTTTTTTGTTTTTGTTTTTTAATTTAGTCTTGGAGGAGGATGGGTTCGAATGAACTGGGAAATTTTTCTAGCTGAAAACGTCCCTTTCCCGCACCGTACCTCGGAGTGAAATCCGTAAACTAAGAAAATCCGACAAATATTCGTAGCCTGCAAGTTGGAGCCTGAATCTTGGGACAGCAGTAAACATGGAAAAACAAAAACCGGTAAGCGGTTTGAAATCAGGGTCTGATTTCGCCCTTAGTCCGCTGAGCGCCTAAGAAAACTTGACTCAGAGACAAGTCTAAGTGAACAGAGGAGGCAGACCTGCAGAGAGACTCAGAGAGGGTCACTAAGCACCCTGAACTTGTGCTGGGAGAAGAGCAGGCAGTGCTACAGGAGCTGAATTTGTGCTGCTGTGAGGAAGTAGCCGGGCTGCAGGTCTGAAGCAGCACGGTTCATGGGTGAACCTGGTTTCTAGCTGGAATTCCTTCATGGCCCCCATCCCAGCTGTGACTCCTACCATTGTGGACAAGCGCGGGCGGACCAATCACTGACTTGCTCAGGATCGCAAATCTTGCCTAAATCTGGGTTGTGCTGTGAGAAGTCTTATGCAGGCGTCCTCCTGAGAATTACTGGTTCATGCCTGAGCCCTGCCAGCGAGGCACTGGAGAAAAGACATGGAGAAGAAATAAACATTCGAAACGGAATGGCACGGGAGCCCCAGGTCGAAAACGAAAATCGTAGCCACACGGAATGGAAAGCAGCTGCGATGGAGATTATTGGTTTTTCCGAATTTGTCGTCATTCTGGGTTCGGCGTGGCATTTCTTGGCGCACTTGCCGAACTGAAAATGTGCGTTTACTGTTTGGATGACACGAACTGTGCTGTCGAAAGAACCGAAAGATTTTCCAGCGTTTGGAAACATCAGGTGGCCAAAGAGCGTGAAAACCAATCAAAACGTCGCGGCATCTGCATCGCATCTCCTACACACTCACAGCTGGATGTTAGTCCTTTCCCTAAGTGATGAGGCTCACGCGGTCAGGATCTTGGATTTGCACAGAATCCCACAGCAGCCTGCCTGACAGAGTCTGATCCCATCGGCCAAGCGAAAGCACCAAGAAACAAAATCGCCTCCGGGATTTGAAATCACTCTCGAATTTCTGCCCGCACCTGCTGACAGCAAAGAAGAACTTGGCTCTCTGGGAAGTCTCCCTTAGTGCCCTGAGGATCCAAAGGCCAGAGCCTAACCTTTGAGTTGGTCCCTGGGCGAAGAGTGGCCCCACAGCTCCCCCTGCTGTGCAGAAGTGGCATTGCATCATGTTGGAGGCAGCGCTGGGGATCTTGGGAGCTTTTGGGCTTCTGGCCCTTTCATTGGCCCTGGCTCTAGCTGTGTCCCCTACAAGTGTGGACAAGGGGACAGGGGGACTAACTAGGACTTGCTCAGGATTCAGGACTCGCCTAAAGCTCGGGGTGCGAGTGAGTCAAGCGGGGTTATCCTGTGGTTTCTCTATCGGACAAGTGTATTCTTGGGCCATGGCCACAAGTCAACTGTGGAAACTACAGCGAGATGGAAAATACCAACTGAGGCAGACATTGGAGCCCTGGTCCGTGCAGATCCTGAAAACCTTAAGCAAACCGAAAGGGAACAGACACAATAGAGATCTGTGTTTGTCTTGAGTTTTTTTTTTTTTTTTTTTTTTTTTTTTTCACTGAGGGATAGGGGCGGAGTGTCGCAAGTCTTGGCACACTTGCTTAGCTGAAAAAAAAAAAAGTTTCCCAACAGTAGGCAGTATGAAATGTCCTTTTAGAAAGGTCTGGAGACTGGGAGGACCAGAAAACAAACCGTGGCACCCCCATGGTGTCTCCTACACCTTCACACCTGGCGCCAGGCATTTCGGGAGCGTTGAGTTATTATATATAAGTACACTGTAGCTGTCTTAAGACACACCGGAAGAGTGCATCGGATCTCATTACAGATGGCTGTGAGCCACTATGTGGTTGCTGGGATTTGAACTCAGAACCTCTGGAAGAGCAGTCGGGGCTCTTAACCACTGAGCCATCTCTCCAGCCCTTCGGGAGCGTTTAGGTGAACACGCGCGGCCAACCATGAGTTCAAGCAGAATCCCACCTCCATCTGCCTGACAGAGTCTGATCCTTCCAGCAGAGTGAATGCACTGAGAAACAAAATCACATATGCGGTTTGAAATTGACATCGAATTTAAGCTCGGGCTTGCGCACAGCCAAGCAGAACTTGGCTCAGGGGACAAATCATAGCTACTAGAAAGGGACTGTCCAGAGTGCAAGCACTGAGGTTGCCACCAACTGGAGTTGCCCCTGCTGTGAAGAAGTGGCTGGGCTCCCTCTGAAGTGCAATTGCTGATCTACCAATGGATACTTTGGATTCTTCCCTGGACTCCTTCCTTGTCTCTGGCTCAGGCATGGCCCTCTAGCCAGCACTGGAGAGCAGGCTTTCAGGGAGAGGCAGAGGACTAACAGAGGTCTTTCCCTGGGTCTCAATGCATAGCTAAACCCCAGAGGATGTAAGAAGTCCTCAGATCGGTTTACTCATCCTCTTGACCAACTGAGAAGTGCATGGTGAAGTAGTAGTCAAGTGGAGAACCAGGAAATAACAGAGGGAATGGGATAGAGGGGAGGGACTAAGGAGAGAGGAGGGAGGGAGGGAGGGGAGGAGAGAGAGAGAGAGAGAGAGAGAGAGAGAGAGAGAGAGAGAGAGAGAGAGAGAGATCACAGCCAACAGAATACTGCTTTGTTGCCCTATACAATGCTACCCCCTAGGACTGTTGGCACAGACACACACACACACTCTCTCTCTCTCTCTCTCTCTCTCTCTCTCTCTCTCTCTCTCTCTCTCTCACACACACACACACACACACACACACACACACAAACACACAAACAAACAAACAAAAAACCCTGAAGCCTTGACTGAGATTTGGTGCAAACATTTCTTATGTATATTTCCACGGAGCAGGGTTCAGATTCCTAGGAAATCATTCCTGACCAACATCGTTGTGTTGCCGATGGCACTTGGCAGGAAACACACAAAATAGAATTTTTTACCTTTTAGAAACCTTCAAGAGCAATGAGGACTGGAAAACCATTATATCTAGGTCCTAACTTGGGCACACTCCAACAGGGACATTAGCGGGTTTCTCTTAGATGTGGTCAACAGTGGGGTTGATGGGGCCTGGGCTTAGCTGTGCACTGACCACTCAGACACCAGTCTCAGATAGGAAGAAAATAGGTTGAATGAGTTCAGACTGATCGATCTGGACCACAAGAAGGAAAACCTGATTATGGCATAGGTCTGTGCTCTGGGGAGAATTTTGTTTAAGTTTTTTTTTAATGTGTGAGTACACACTTATTCTCCTTAGACACACCAGAGGACGGCATCTGACACCCTACATATGGTTGTGAGCCACGATGTGGTTGCTGGGAATGGGACCCAGGACCTCTGGAACAGCAGTGCTCTTAACTGTTGAGCCATCTCTCCAGCCCCCTAGGTTCTGTATTTTTAAAAGGAGAATGGTTGATTTCTCTCTCTGACTGCACTCCTCCTTGTCACACACTGGCAGACACGGGCTGCTTGTAGTATTTGTACAGATCAATCTGATTTTTGCCAATGGCCAAAGCTTGGGCTGTGTGGTCTCTGCCTTCCTTGATTAGGGGAATCCAGTCTGAGATTCCCTCTGCACTTTCCATAACTGCTAGAAGATTCCCTGAGGCAGATCCTCCCAGGATCTGTAGTCCTGAGGTTCTCTGGTGTTGGGTGGCTCAGTGGACAAATTTCATTCCTGCAGCAGCAGGAATGACAGTGACCCAAGCTAGGGTAACTTGCACGCTTTGGAGTCCAGCCCAATTGCAGAACTCCTGCTGTCACTTGTGGGGGGACAGGCAGGGTGTGTCTTCTCAGGAGTTCTGTATCATAAATACCTTCCAGTGCTGCCTAACTGTGACTCCAAGGGACTTACACATAGCCATGTCTACCCAAGGATCAATCAAAAGATTTTGACTTTTTCTGCAGAGTTTTACTCAGCAGGGCATCTGATCTGGGGATCTAACAAAGCCATTCAGTAGTGCAGGAGACTAACATGGCCCAGCAAATTCAGGTTTGCTCTAGAGAAGCCCTACTCTAAAACTTTGGATGCATTTGTTCTCCACAGATCTAGCTGTCAGGGAAAGGGACTTTTGTATTTTGGTTTTGAGCACTAATACTTCCTAGGAGACAGGCTCAGAAGGAAGCTCCACTACCTGACCATCCAAGGCCACCAGCAGAATGCTGGACTGACAGGGGGGCATCACAGTGCCAGGGTGAGGGGTGATGTTTTCACTCAGAGATTCCCACACCAGCAGGGGGCACTGTCCATTCACAGACTTGATTATTGCAGTGTCCTTTGGTCTCTTCTCTTCTCTTTGTGTGTGGTTTCTGTTTTACATACTCAAAGACCATCTTTTGCCTTTTCCTTCTTTGTCTACATTGTGGATTTGTAAACATCAGGATTCAGAGTCCTTTGCTTGCCTCCCCCACCTCTCTCAGAATTGTGAATACCACACAGTATGAGTGCAGAAGGCTCCTGTGATCTGTCCCAGGGAACACTCTGCTGCTGTCCTTGGTGCCTGCACCTAGAGCACTAGAGCTGGCTTTTTGGTTCTGTGTGTGAAGAGGTGACTTGGGATTCGGCACCAGTGGCTCCTGGCCTCCCCCAGTGCTGCCATGATCAGATCTGGACCCATGGCTCTCTGCCCTTAATGTCCCTGACTAGAGACCTCAGGTCTGACAACTCCTCATGAAACTGCTTTCCAGTCTTGCTGTCTGATTCCCTGCAAATATGACTCCAGCCCAGGGTACCCTGGAGCCCTGCTCTGGCAGCATATACCTGCCTTCCTGTCCAGACACAAGAGATTAGAGGATGGAATGTGTTGAGTATTGGTTTCAAAAACAGAAAATAATATTTGAGTCAGAGAGAGGGGTTGGGGAGTGGGCAGGTGATAGGGGATTCCATGTCCTAAAGTTTATCTCTACACTTAGCTGTTTCCCCCTAACTATTTCTCTGCTGGGAACACAGGATCAGCATCTGCTCAGGAAACAGCTGACCTAAGGACTATTAACAGGATTTCCAATCCGCACCTGATGACTTATGAATTTGATCTGGACACAAGGGAGGAAGAGGCAGAGAGATCTTTGACATGGTGGCCAGCTTGGTCTACAAAGTGAGTTTCACAACAGCCAGGGATACACAGAGAAACACTCTGTGTGGTGCCTATTCTTTGCTGCCAGCTTGATTACATCTCAAAATAAGCAAAATCCAAAATTGGAGCACACACCTATGGGTATTTTTGATTAATTTGTATAAAATCATCCATGTCGCAGGAGGTAGGAAGACTTGCTTTTTAATGCAGATCTCTTTGACCTTGAAAGACACAGGCCTTTAATCTGGATCTGGAGCAATCAAGAATTAAATCTTTGTTATTGTGGCGGGTTTTGGTGTTGTTGTTATGAGCCAGGATTTTAGATAATACCCCTGAGTGTCCTGGAACTCAGTTTGTAGACCAGGCTACTCACAGAGATCCACTGATTGATTCACCACCAAAGTGCTTGGATTAAAGGCGGGGGCTACGACATCCTACTGAAGACACACACAGCTTTAATCCAATCATTGAAGCTGGAACACACACCTTTAATTTGGGCCACACCTTCGGATGGGAGCCCAAAGACATGGGGGAAGAAAGCCTTTACTTTGCCTGCTGCTCTCTGCCAGGTAGCAAGTCTGTTGCTTTGCTGGCACTGGAGCCCACAGTCTGTGGTTCCATCTTCTACTGAAGAGCAGCTGAGACATCCAGGCTCGGGGACTGAGAACTTCTGGATTCGTGGATTTGCTTCCTATCCAGCCTTTTGAGAATTGCCTGTACTGCAATCTGTAAGTCAATCTAATACCATTCATTGTACAGAGAGTATGAGGGAGTGAGAGATCATTGTATCTGTTCATTACTCTCTAAATCAGGCACCCCAAATAGATAAGCTGACCCAGTAGCGCTTTCCCCATTGCTTGTCTAATCAGTCACCTGTAGTGTTTATCTCTAGACGATTGCATCCAGAGTGATAGGATCTGACTGTGAGAAGGAAGCTTCAGTCCTTTTTTTTGTGCTTGTTTTGGTTTTTTGACACAAAGTTATCCTGTGTAGTCCTAGCTTGTCTTCAAACAAGGTCTGAAAACTAAGGTGCACTTAAGCTCAGAAACCTACCTGCCTCTGCCTCTGTCCCCAGATCTGCTCTTTTCACACAGATCCTGGGTCTAAAGCTTGCACCCCCAGACTGGGCAGAATCTTTCCTCCTTAGGCAAAACAAAAACCTGTTAGGATGGTGGGTTTGTAACCCACATTCCCACAGTGCAATGGTTGGGAGGGGACAGGAAATATAGAACATAATTAACTGACTGAGACTTCTCTGAATCACAGGTCAAGGACCTGCCCTCAGATTACCATGGATAAAACCCTGAAGGAGTACCGTCTCAGTTTTGTCAGGGGTTCATCAGATTCTGCAGCACATGCACTGCCCATGGCACAAGTCCTGCCAACCCTGTGTCGACTGAGTTCCATATGTCAGCCACTTCATTTCAGCATAGAGCCAAGCGACTACTTTGACAATGACTGGATTATTGAATGGGTTCCATACCCGTTTCCCTATATATCTTAGAGAATGGACTACTTAAGATACTGCCACAGCTTGAATTGTGCCATGAAGAGGGGCACAGAGGCCTTCCAGAGTGGGAGTCAGAGGAAGCCAGACCAACCCTCACCAAACTTGCTCAGGAAAAAAGGGCTCAACCTTGAGAACTGTCATTGTGGAGACTGCCCTGACCAGGATCCTGCTTCTGACAGTCCCAGGAATCTAGGGTGCTGGGCATGGCTTCGAAGGGCTTTTGGCCAGAAGAAGAAGAAGAAGTAAGAAAGCACCCAGAACTCTGTTTGGAGCCCAGGAACTCAGATGCCTGCTAAGACTAGCCATTAGGGGATCTTCTGACAGCTCCTGCTATTACAGGGTCACCCCTACCTCTCTCACGTTCAAAGGCAGTTGTGTCTTTGCATCCATTTGTTTTTTCTTTCTTCCTTTGTTTGTTTACAACTTTCTTAATAAAATGTTAAAAAGCTAAATACAGTTGTGTTCTTCTTGAAATGGTGTAAGGGAAAAGATGAAGGGTGGGGTGGACACAGAGGAGGATACACTAAGTTTCTACAGTTGGTTACAGTGCTAACTGGTGGTTTGTTTTAAAGGAAGTCCTAAGGGGAACTAAGGCATCCTGGTGTTCAGTGTGGTGGCCAGAAGATAACCAGGACATAGGGAGCAACCTTGAGAACTTAGAGAACACACTGTGCTGAATCAACATGGATGAAGACTCATCTACACAGATGCTTCCACTCCGAATTAACCTAGGGGCTGCCTGCAACTTCCATTTTACCCTTCTTCCTTCTGTGTAGTCTAGGCTAGTCCTGGACTCAGATTCACTTTGCCTTGCCTCTCTAATATGGGGATTAGAAGCCTGTGACTTCATTTCTGCATAGGAGAGTCTATTTTTAGCAATTTCCAGAGCAAATTTCTGCCTTACAAGTGAACTCACCTGCAGAAACAGGACTGGCTAAGGAGGAAGGTCATGGCAGTGCTGACCCTGACACAGAAAACCCAGCCACTTGACCTTGAGAGGGTGGCCTTTATGCACTTCCAGTGTTTGACACTTCGAATTTTATAAGCCTTAGTTCAGCTGTTGGTCTTCCAGAAAGTCTACCCTCTCTGTAGGAAATGGGTCTGAGGTGGGCATGGTTACTCCTGCAGGTGGATCCCTCTGATTTGCAGGCCAGTCTGGTTCACAGAGAATTCTCAGATAGTCAGTGCTATGTAGTGGGAAGAATAAAATAATGAGTGAAGGGAGGGTAGGAGGAGTGATGGATGGGTCTGAATGGCAGGCCTCACTACATTTGGGGAGAATAAAAGGAAGCAGCTCTGTAAAACACTGCTCAGAACCTGGGAGAGTCAGCGATATTTTCCCTGGGATTTCACCTGTGTGAGACAGTGCCTGGGAAGTCAGTGACTCTCACTGTGCAGCCCACCCTTTCTCTCCAGTGGCCCCTGGGTTCTCTACACCATGCTGAGGATGTGGACACTAGGGCTCAGGTATGGTCAACATCCTGTGTGACTCCATGCATTGCCGTTTCACCTTTTCAGTAATCCCAGGAATTTTAAGTTATCTTTTATTTCACCTAAAAGACCTAATATTTGAACTAAATCATGTAACAAGCTACAGAGTGACCACACAGATGCCAGTGTGAAGGGGACACTTAAGTATCATTTCTTAGAGTCTTTCGGTTTGTTCTTTCAACTTCATTTTTCAGGATTCTATGTTTCACTTTTCAGGAAGGAGTCCTTTTACTGTTTACTGTTCCTCAGACCCCATCCATGAACCCTGTGTTTTGTCTCTGGAAGTCAAATTTTCACAGTAACATCTGAATCTAGTGTGGTGTAAGGGAAATATTTGTTCTGGCTTGGACCTTATATCCTGTCATCTATGGGTAGCCAATTCAGGAGATCTAAAATCAGGTAGTTCCTTTCTTGTCTTTATAACCTACAGATTAGTTACAGTCACCCCACTCTACCCCTCACCCATGTACCCACTCTGCCCTCTTCTGGAAAATCCATACTTAAGATATCCAAGTAAGTGGACTTACTTTTCTAAGTAAGCCTTTTCTCAATACCAAGCCAGTTCGTGTCTACATCCCATGCCCAATGAAATGTCCCCACCCCAGGGAGTTCTTTTGACTTAATTGGTGACTACTTCCAATCCCTGACTTTGCCCCTGAAAAATATTTACAAGGTGGTGGAGAGAAAAGATTTTAATTCTCTGCACTTTCCATCACAATGCAAAGATTCTACATGGATTTAAGGAAATGTTACAAAACACATCAACTGAACAGTCTGGAATACAAAATAAAGAGACTTCAAGGCTCCAAGGCATGTGGGGCACAGTCCTTAAGCCTACAGAGGCAGCATGAGGCTCTGCTCCATGATTCTCTGGGGTCTCCCAGGGAGTGGACTGAATGATCTCAAGGCGTATGCTGTCCACAATGCTTGGGTGTCTTTCCTTTACAGATTCCTCTCTCATATCAGCCTTGGTTCTGAGTCATTTCTGGGAGCCCCCTTGGCTCAAGAATTCACCTGGGGCAAGCCTCTCTCCACCACTGTGTCTATAGTCAATTCTGGCTGGTGCAGAGCCCAGTGAACCCTTCTCCTGGAAGTGGCTCCTACTTCTTGAGGACCCCAAGGTCTCTCCTCAGTTTCATCCTTTGGCTCCTCAGCATGTGGCTCTCTGCAGCGTTTCTGTCCCCTCTCATCCCCAAATGCAGCTTCATCCAGCAGTGTGGCTATGCTGGGTGCCCCATGTCCACAGCACCAGGGATACTGACAGGAGTGATGGCTCAGGGTCTCAAACTTATCCATTTTTCTGGCCCAATCCAGGTCTAGGTTCAAGTCTGGCACCGTGTGGGGCTCTGGGTGGTGTTTCCTTCCATGCAGCCTATGCATTGAAAGCCATGGCTTCAGTTCCCAACCCAGCAGCAGAGTTAAGCACCTGATGCTCTCCAGACCAGAAGCTGCTTTTATAGAGTGTTCTACTGGAGTTTAGGGCACGTTCCAAAGTCCAAAGAATAACACTTCTTATAGCAAAAGGGTTTGGAGCCTAATCCTGTCAAAGTGAAAATAGAATACTTTGTAAAAGCTTTGTAAATGCCCAGATTTCTTGGAATAGAGAAATGAGCAGCAAACATGGAGAACAGTAGTTAGGTTGGTTGTCCTGTCCAGCCTTCTGGTGGAGATGCACACATTTAATGCCACCATTCAGGAGGCAGAGGCCAGACTGGCCAATATATTAAGTTCAGGTACATCCAGGGCAACAGAGAGATCCATCAATATAAAGTATCAACACTGATCATCTATGAGACAAATGCAAGGGCACCTTCATTCATTTAGTAAGAAACCTTACTAAAGCTCAAAGCACATAGTGAACCTCACACAATATGAGTGGGAGATTCCAATACCACACTTTCATCAATGAACAGATCATGGAAACAGAAACTAAATAGAGACATAGAGAAACTATGACAAGTTATGAACCAAATGTATTTAACAGATACTTGTACAACTCTCTCACCCACAAGAAACCTTTCTTGTCTTTGGCTGTGTGAGGGAATCAAAAAAAAAAACAAAAAAACAAACAAACAAAAAAAACCAAAAAACAAAAAACAACTACCTTTTTTAGAAGTGAAAAACAAAATGACCAAACGTGCTTTACAGTGACTCTGTTTCTTCTGGGCATGGAGTCAGGGATAACCTGAGACCTTACTGCTGTTTCAGTCTTCAGAGAGCTATGGAAATGCTCTGCACACCCAGATGTGGTGGACCTACTGCACCTCCCAGTGCATGCACTCTGATTTTAATTGATAGAGTATGAGCATGGAAGCTTTGTCATTCTTTATAAATGAATTCGTTCATTTATTCATTCATACATCCATTTTTTCATTCCTTCATTCTGTGGTTGTTTAAAGGAAGGTTCCTATTTGAATGCTTCCTTCCTATTTGTTTGAACTCTTTTGGAAAGATGAGGGTGATAACTACTTTCTCTTTCTAGCTATTTCCTCTCCTACCTCTCAATCATCCTTGAGTTCATTAGCCAACTTTCTCCACACATTTCACCCAGGTACTTGGATGCAACAAGAGGAAAAAGTAAGTTCATGCATCTAGCATGCTTGTGGCCCACAAATGAGAGACAGTGGACATCTCATCTAGAGAACGGATCATCCATTGAGTTTGACTGTCTCCAGGCACAAGCATCTTTCTGCAGATCATACAACTTCATTCTTCTTGTGAATAGTTCATGCACATCTGATGTTTACTCCCTCTTCATTCAGTCTTTTACCACTGGATCTTTTCATTTTTTATTTTTGGTTGTTTCAATGAGTTTTTAGACACAGGGCTACAAGTCACATCAATGTTTATGCATCTTTGGTGTGTTAATTCTCAAGACTCTAAGAACATCGGGCATGCAAATGGTAGTCAGCCATTCCTAGAGGCTTCACATCCAGAGAGGTAAAACAAAACTTCCTACCAACAATAACACCAAATTAAACCAGGTGAAGGTGTAGATACTAGATGCAGCATCATCTGAGTTATAACATTAAAAACTATTAATGTGCATAAAGTCCTGCTACAGTATCATGGTAGGCACATCGTTAAAACTGTAAAGTCACATAGAAAGGGGCTCCAGGGTTATGAGGGAGCTCCAGAGAGATCCTGTAGTGCTACTGTAGGAGATGCCCAAGGGTTCAAACCGGACCAATGACTCATTGCCATGAACATTCTCAGGTAAAGCTGTGTGGGGACAGGAGTTTACTGTGTGACACATCGTGACACACTGCAGCTATCACAGAGAGATATTTTATTAATGTATTCATTTTTATTTTTTGTTTTGTGGGATTTCAAGGGCAGAGGGAGGATTATACTTAAGAAAAGACAAGGGACACAGAGTGCAAATCGCTCTGTTTGTTTATTGCAGAAGCAGGGGGTTGCAGAGATAGCCTGCAGCAGGGAGAGGAGAGGTTTAAGCACTGAGATCCTCTCTGTCACTGACTGGGCTCTAAAATGCAGAAATGGGACTGCTGCTCCCTAAGTCTCCCTGCTGCCAAAGGCTGGCTGGCAGCAGCCTCAGAGCAGGCGGCCCAGCCTGCAAAGACTGTGCTCCAGGAGTCCTGGCAAAGTCTTGTGTGTACTTCTCCGGTCTCAGGTGGCCACTCACTGGCAGTTGCTGGAGAGACTCCAGCCAAGGGTCAGATGTCAATTCTGGATGTCAATTCTGTTGTCTCCATGGGGAGTTGGAGGGGTGGAGCGCTCTGGAACAGCACCCAGGCTCCATAGCAACTGTGAATATTTCTTCTGCACCCTCCTCCCTTGCTCCTGGAGTCGAGATTTTCTGTGGCTGCTCCTCCTGCTAGGCGAACTGGAGTCAGGAATGCTGGGTTCTCAGAGGTTCTGTTGGTCCTGGAGTAGATTCCGAAGTCACCTATCCAAAATGGAAGCGGTTGTTCCTGGTGGTCACTGTCATTGTCAGATGAGAACACAGCAACCTGATAGAAAGGAAGAGGCCAGGGATCAATCCAGGTCTTCTGAGAAGCTGGGGAATAGAGGTGGCCGGGCCTCTTGCACTTCAAGTAAGGAATCCCAAGCCTGCTTCAGCTACATGGACAGAAAGTGGACTCCATCCCTAGAGCAGTACTGGCCTCCTGAGTTCAGCAGCCTGTGCAGCAGCCCAAGAAGCAGCCTTGTGCAGGGCCTGGTATGGGGTCTGGTGGTCTTAGAGGAGGGTTTTCCAATGAATTGGGGAAAATTTTTCTCGTTGAAAACGTCCATCTGCCGCGCGTATCTTCGAGTCAAATCCATAAAATCAGGAAATCGGACAAATATTCCAAGCCTGATTCTTGGGGCAGAAGGAAATCACAGAGGAACAAAATCCAGTAACCGGTTTGAAATTAGGGTCTGATTTCGCCCTTAGTCTGCTGAGCGCCTAAGGAAACTTGGCTCAGGGACAAGTTGAAGTCAACAGGGGAAGGGGGAGATTCAAATGGGTCACTAACCACACTTAATGTGTGCAGCGACCCCTGCAGTGAAGACATCGCTGGACTGAGGGTCTGAAGCAGCATTGTTTATGGGTGAACCTGAATTCTAGCTGGAATTCCTTCACTGGTCCCCATTCCAGTTGTGGCGCCCACCATTGTGGACAAGCGCGGGTGGACTAATCACAGACTTGCCCAGGATCCCAAGTCTTGTTTAAAGCTGGGTTCTGCAGTGAGAATATTCATCCAGGCTTCGTCCTGAGTTTTGCTCACTGAGGCCTGATCCATGCCACCTAGGTGAAAGGGGAAATGACCTGAAGTAGGAAAAAAGCAACTGAGAGGGAATGGCCTTGGACCCTGGGCTGAAACTGAAAATCTTATGTGCACAGAATGGGAAGCAGCTGCGATGGAGATTATTATTTTCACAGAATTTGTTGTCATTTGGTGTCCGCATCACATGACTTGGCACACTTGACAGGTGGAAAACGTGTGTTTACTGACAGTAGATGGCATGAAATCTGCTATGGAAAGAATCCGACAGTTTTTCTGCATTTAGAAACATCCGGAGGTCGAGAGAATCAAAAATTCATCCAAACCTGCAGCGTCTGCATGGCATCTCTTGCATTCTCCCACCTGGGCGCCCAGCGTTTGTTTGGCTTTAAGACACACGTGGTCTGGACCACGGGTTCACACTGAATCCCACTGCAGCCTGCCTGGCTGAATCTGATCCTGTCCACAAAACGAAAGCACCGACAAACAAAATCGCATACTAGGTTAGAAGTCTCCTTTGGATTTCAGTCCGTGTTTGTTGACAGCCACGAGGAATTTGGCTTGGTGACAAGTCACAAGCACCTGGGAAAAGGGAAGATCAGCAAGGCCACTGGACATCTGAAAGGGCACAAAGCACAGTGCTGGGGCCTGAGCGCCCTCTACTGTGAAGAAGTCGCAGACTTGCAATTTGGATCTGTGAACCCTTCTGTCCTCTGACCAGGAATCATTCAAGGCCAGGCTCCCTTCCTGGGAACCACCAGTGTAGACATGCGAGCAGGCAGACTAACTAGGGACCCCAAGAAGGAAAACCTGATTATTGCTCAGTATGTCCTCGGGGAGGTATTTTTTTTTTTAAAAAAAAAAATATGTAGTTAATGCATGAGTACACTGTTGCTCTCCTTAGACACACAGGCGGAGGGCATCGGACCCTTGACATATGATTGTGAGCCGCCATTTGGGTGCTGGGAATTGAACTCAGAACCTGTGGAAGAGCAGTCAGTGTTTTTTTTTTTGAACTTTTTTTTTCGAGCTGGGGACCGCCCAGGGCCTTAGAGGCATTTTCATTGAAAAACCCCCAGTCAGTCAGTGTTTTAAAGTTTCTCAGGCAAAGACATTTTTCATTGAAAACCAGGTTCAAGTACAGGGAAAGTGGTACAATAATTTTGGGTAACTAGGTGGTGCTAGGTGAAATAAGGGGGAGATATACAAGCAGTGAGCATGGGAGATCAAGAACATTGAGATTCCAGAGCACCAATGATTCAATCTAACTTTTTGACTTATTAATAGCATTCTTCAGTGTCAGCTAAAGTAATAAATTCTAAAAAGTGGATGAACTTAATTTCTCCTTGGATTCTTTGTTGATTGGATCAAGCTCTGGCTGGCTCTGCAACCCTGTACAACTAGAGCAGGAGTCCCTAGAGGTCTCTGGATCAGAAACCTTTCTGTCCAGTGTACAGCTGGGGTTACTCACTGCAAAGTTTGCTCATCTCAGTGATGCCTGCCCAGTGTAAAATGGGGATTGTTTGACCCTGGATCACAAGTCACTGCTCCTTCAGGAATCAGTTGGGGTCACCCACTGTGAATTTTCAACACCTAGATCAGAAATTCTTTGCTCTCCCAGTGATATTCAAATGCTGAAAATTTTACCTAAGAAAGGTGAATCCAGGTAACCTGTTGAGGACAGTGTCTCTGGGTTCTCTATGTTTAAAGGAGCAAAGGTGGCTTTCTGTCTGCCCTCATTCCTGGCTGTCCAGCTCCAGCAGACACTATCTGGTTGCTGTGCTGCTGGGGGCCACTCTGATTGTTGCCCATAGCCACAGTTTAGGCCGTGTGGCCCCTTCCTGGCTTGAGTATGGTAATCCACTCTGGGTTTCTCTGCACTTTCTCTGATTGCCAGAAGGCTCCCTGAGGCAGACCCTCCTGGGATCTCTAGGGCTGGGTTTCTCTGGCCTTGGGTGGCTCAGTGGACACATTTCACTTCATCAGCTACATGAACGATAGTGACCCAAGCCTGTGTAACTCTCAGCCTTGCTGGTTCAGCCCAGATGGGGGACTCCTGGTGTCAACCCTGTGGGGGACCAACAGTGTGTTTTGTCAGGAGCTCAGGGTCAAACAATCCCTATTTTACACTGGGCAGGCATCACTGAGATGAGCAAACTTTGCAGTGAGTAACCCCAGAATTTATTACTTTAGCTGACACTGAAGAATGCTATTAATAAGTCAAAAAGTTATGATTGAATCACTGGTGCTCTGGAATCTCAATGTTCTGGAACTCCATGCTCACTGCTTGTATATCTCCCCCTTATTTCACCTAGCACCACCTAGTTACCCAAAATTATTGTACCACTTCCCTGCACTTCCTTGCTTGCCTATAAACTTTTGAACCTGGTTTTTGATTGAAAATGTCTGCCCTGGGCTAGAGAGAAGTCTCACCGGATAAGAACACTGACTGCTCTTCCACAGGTTCTGAGTTCAATTCCCAGCACCCAAAGGTGGCTCACAATCATATGTCAAGGGTCCGATGCCCTCCTCTGGTGTGTCTAAGGAGAGCAACAGTGTACTCAGGCATTAACTACATATTTAAAAAAAATACCTCCCCGAGGACATACTGAGCAATAATCAGGTTATCCTTCTTGTGGTCCCTAGTTAGTCTGCCTGCTCGCATGTCTACACTGGTGGTTCCCAGGAAGGGAGCCTGGCCTTGAATGATTCCTGGTCAGAAGAAAGAAGGGTTCACAGATCCAAACTGCAGGTCTGCGACTTCTTCACAGTAGAGGGCGCTCAGGCCCCAGCACTGTGCTTTGTGCCCTTTCAGATGTCCAGTGGCCTTGCTGATCTTCCCTTTTCCCAGGTGCTTGTGACTTGTCACCAAGCCAAATTCCTCGTGGCTGTCAACAAACACGGACTGAAATCCAAAGGAGACTTCTAACCTAGTATGCGATTTTGTTTGTCGGTGCTTTCGATTTGTGGACAGGATCAGATTCAGCCAGGCAGGCTGCAGTGGGATTCTGTGTGAACCAGTGGTCCAGACCACGTGTGTCTTAAAGCCAAACAAACGCTGGGCGCCCAGGTGGGAGAATGCAAGAGATGCCATGCAGATGCTGCAGGTTTGGATGAATTTTTGATTCTCTCAACCTCCGGATGTTTCTAAATGCAGAAAAACTGTCGGATTCTTTCCATAGCAGATTTCATGCCATCTTCTGTCAGTAAACGCACGTTTTCCACCTGTCAAGTGTGCCAAGTCATGTGATGCGGACACCAAATGACAACAAATTCTGTGAAAATAATAATCTCGATCGCAGCTGCTTCCCATTCTGTGCACATAAGATTTTCAGTTTCAGCCCAGGGTCCAGGGCCATTCCCTCTCAGTTGCTTTTTTCCTACTTCAGGTCATTTCCCCTTTCACCTAGGTGGCATGGATCAGGCCTCAGTGAGCAAAACTCAGGACGAAGCCTGGATGAATATTCTCACTGCAGAACCCAGCTTTAGGCAAGACTTGCGATCCTGGGCAAGTCTGTGATTAGTCCACCCGCGCTTGTCCACAATGGTGGGCGCCACAACTGGAATGGGGACCAGTGAAGGAATTCCAGCTAGAATTCAGGTTCACCCATAAACAATGCTGCTTCAGACCCTCAGTCCAGCGATATCTTCACTGCAGGGGTCGCTGCACACATTAAGTGTGGTTAGTGACCCATTTGAATCTCACCTCCCCTGTTGACTTCAACTTGTCCCTGAGCCAAGTTTCCTTAGGCGCTCAGCAGACTAAGGGAGAAATCAGACCCTAATTTCAAACCGGTTACTGGATTTTGTTCCTCTGTGATTTCCTTCTGCCCCAAGAATCAGGCTTGGAATATTTGCCCGATTTCAGTAGTTTATGGATTTCACTCGGAGAAATGCGTGGCAGATGAATGTTTTCAATGAGAAAAATTTTCCCCAATTCATTGGAAAACCCTCCTCTAAGACCACCAGACCCCATACCAGGCCCTGCACAAGGCTGCTCCTTGGGCTGCTGCACAGGCTGCTGAACTCAGGAGGCCAGTACTGCTTTAGGGATGGAGTCCACTTTCTGTCCATGTAGCTGAAGCAGGCTTGGGATTCCTTACTTGAGGTGCAAGAGGCCCGGCCACCTCTATTCCCCAGCTTCTCAGAAGACCTGGATTGATCCCTGGCCTCTTCCTTTCTATCAGGTTGCTGTGTTCCCATCTGACAATGACAGTGACCACCAGGGAACAACCGCTTCCATTTTGGATAGGTGACTTCACGGGAATCCACTGCGAAGGAATCTTCCAGGACCAACAGAACCTCTGAGAGCCCAGCATTCCTGACTCCAGAGCGCCTAGCAGGAGGAGCAGCCACAGAAAATTGCGACTCTAGGAGCAAGGGAGGAGGGTGCAGAAGAAATATTCACAGTGGCTATGGAGCCTGGGTGCTGTTCCAGAGCGCTCCACCCCTCCACCTCCCCCTGGAGGCAACAGAATTGACATCCAGAATTGACATCTGACCCTTGGCTGGAGTCTCTCCAGTAACTGCCAGTGAGTGGCCACCTGAGACCGGAGAAGTACACACAGGACTCCTGGAGCACAGTCTTTGCAGGCTGGGCCGCCTGCTCTGAGGCTTCTGCCTGCCAGCCTTTGGCAGCAGGGAGACTTAGGGAGCAGCAGTCCCATTTCTGCATTTTAGAGCCCAGTCAGTGACAGAGAGGGTCTCAGTGCTTAAAGCTCTCCTTTCCCTGCTGCAGGCTATCTCTGTGCAACCCCCTGCTTCTGCAATAAACAGAGTGATTTGCACTCTGTGTCCCTTGTCTTTTCTTAAGTATAATCCTCCCTCTGCCTTTGAAATCCCACAAAACAAAAAATAAAAATGAATACATTAATAAAACATCTCTCTGTGATAGCTGCAGTGTGTCTCGATGTGTCACACAGTAAACTCCTGTCCCCACACAGCTTTATCTGAGAATGTTCATTGCAATGAGTCATTTTTACAATATTAATCCTGCCAATCCATGAGCATGGGAGATCTTTCCATCTTCTGAGGTCTTCTTCAATTTCTTTCTTCAGAGGCTTGAAGTTCTTATTGTACAGATCTTTTACTTGCTTGGTTAAAGTCACACCGAGGTATTTTATATTATTTGGCACTATTTTGAAGGGTGTCGTTTCCCTAATTTCTTTCTTGGCTTGTTTCTCTTTTGTGTAGAGGAAGGCTACTGATTTATTTGAGTTAATTTTATACCCAGCCACTTTGCTGAAGTTGTTTATCAGCTTTAGTAGTTCTCTGGTGGAACTTTTGGGATCACTTAAATATACTATCATATCATCTGCAAATAGTGATATTTTGACTTCTTCTTTTCTGATCTGTATCCCCTTGACCTCCTTTTGTTGTCTGATTGCTCTGGCTAGAACTTCAAGAACTATATTGAATAAGTAGGGAGAGAGTGGGCAGCCTTGTCTAGTCCCTGATTTTAGTGGGATTGCCTCAAGTTTCTCTCCATTTAGTTTAATGTTAGCAAGTGGTTTGCTGTATATGGCTTTTTACTATGTTTAGGTATGGGCCTTGAATTCCTATTCTTTCCAGGACTTTTTATCATGAAGGGTGTTGAATTTTGTCAAATGCTTTCTCAGCATCTAATGAAATGATCATGTGGTTTTGTTCTTTCAGTTTGTTTATATAATGGATCACGTTGATGGTTTTTCCATTATATTAAACCATCCCTGCATGCCTGGGATGAAGCCTACTTGATCATGGTGGATGATTGTTTTGATGTGCTCTTGGATTCGGTTTGCCAGAATTTTATTGAGTATTTTTTATGTTGATATCCATAAGGGAAATTGGTCTGAAGTTCTCTCTCTTTGTTGGGTCTTTGTGTGGTTTAGGTATAAGAGTAATTATGGCTTCATAGAAGGAGTTCGGTAGTGCTCCATCTGTTTCAATTTTGTGGAATAGTTTGGATAGTATTGGTATGAGGTCTTCTGGGAAGGTCTGATAGAATTCTGCACTAAACCTGTCTGGACCTAGGCTCTTTTTGGTTGGGAGACCTTTAATGACTGTTTCTATTTCCTTAGGAGTTATGGGGTTGTTTAACTGGTTTATCTGTTCCTGATTTAACTTCGGTACCTGGTATCTGTCTAGGAAATTGTTCATTTCCTGCAGATTTTCAAGTTTTGTTGAATATAGGCTTTCATAGTAAGATCTGATGATTTTTTGAATTTCCTCTGAATCTGTAGTTATGTCTCCCTTTTCATTTCTGATTTTGTTAATTTGGAAACACTCTCTGTGTCCTCTTGTTAGTCTGGCTAAGGGTTTATCTATCTTGTTGATTTTCTCATTGAGTCCTGGATTTCCTGTATGTTTTGGACCAGTAGCTTTTTCTGCTTTACATTATCTTTGACAGTTGAGTCAATGATTTCTATGGAATCTTCTGCTCCTGAGATTCTCTCTTCCATCTCTTGTATTCTGTTGGTGAAGCTTGTATCTACAGCTCCTTGTCTCTTCCTTTGGTTTTCTATATCCAGGGTTGTTTCCATATGTTCTTTCTTGATTGCTTCTATTTCCATTTTTAATTCCTTCAATTGTTTGATTGTGTTTTCCTGGAATTCTTTCAGGGATTTTTGTGATTCCTCTCTGTAGGCTTCTACTTGTTCTCTAAGGGAGCTCTTCACGTCTTTCTTGAAGTCCTCCAGCATCATGATCAGATATGATTTTGAAACTAGATCTTGCTTTTCTGGTGTGTTTGGATATTCCGTGTTTGCTTTGGTGGGAGAATTCGGCTCCGATGATGCCATGTCGTCTTGGTTTCTGTTGCTTGGGTTCCTGCGCTTGCCTCTCGCCATCAGATTATCTCTAGTGTTACTTTGTTCTGCTATTTCTGGCAGTGGCTAGACTGTCCTATAAGCCTGTGTGTCAGGAGTGCTGAAGACCTGTTTTCCTGTTTTCTTTCAGCCAGTTATGGGGACAGAGTGTTCTGCTTTCGTGTGTGTAGTTTTTCCTCTCTACAGGTCTTCAGCTGTTCCTGTGGGCCTGTGTCTTGAGTTCACCAGGCAGGTCGCTTGGAGCTGGAAGGTTGGTCTTACCTGTGGTCCCGAGGCTCAGGTTTGCTCGTGGGGTGTTGCTTATGAGCTCTCCGTGGAGACAGCCACCAGGAAGATCTGCACCACCCTTTCTGGGAGCCTCAGTGCACCAGGGTTCCAGATGGCGTTTGGTGTTTTCCTCTGGAATCAGAGATGTGTGCAGAGTGCAGTCTCTTCTGGTTTCGCAGGCGTGTCCGCCTCTCTGAAGGTTTAGCTCTCCCTCCCACGGGATTTGGGTGCAGAGAACTGTTTATCTGGTCGGTCCCTTCAGGTTCTGGCGGCGTCTCAGACACAGCGGATTTCCTGCTCCTGGGCCCTTATCCAAGGGAACCCAGAGGCCGTATACAGTTTCCTCTTGGGCCAGGGATGTGGGCAGGGGTGGGCAGTGTTGGTGGTCTCTTCCGCTCTGCAGCCTCAGGAGTGCCCACCTGACCAGGTGGTGAGCTCTCTCTCCCACGGGGTCTGGGAGCAGTGAGTTGGAGGCAGGGAGCGAGACTGTTTAAATGTTTTATCTGTTCCTGATTTAACTTCATTACCTGGTATCTGTCTAGGAAATTGTCCATTTCCTCCAGATTTTCAAGTTTCGATGAATATAGGTTTTTGGAGAAGGATCTGATTAATTTTGGAATTTCCTCTACTTCTGTAGTTATGTCTCCCTTTTCATTTCTGATTTTGTTAATTTGGACACACTCTCTGTGTCCTCTGGTTAGTCTGGCTAAGGGATTATCTATCTTGTTGATTGTCTCAAACAACCAGCTTTTGGTTCTGTTGATTCTTTCTATGGTCCTTTTTGTTTCTACTTGGTTGATTTCAGCTCTGAGTTTGATTATTTCCTGCCTTCTACTCCTCCTGGGTGTATTTGCTTCTCTTTTTGTAGAGCTTTTAGGTGTGCTGTCAACCTGCTGATATATGCTCTCTCCTGTTTCTTTCTGCAGGCACTCAGAGCTATGAGTTTTCCTCTTAGCATGGCTTTCATTGTGTCCCATAAGTTTGGGTATATTGTACCTTCATTTTCATTACATTCTAAGAAGTCTTTAATTTATTTCTTTATTTCTTCCTTGACCAGGTTATCATTGAGTAGAGCATTGTTCAACTTCCATGTATATGTGGGTGTTCTTTCCTTATTTTTACTGAAAACCAGCTTTAGCCTGTGGTGGTCTGATAGAATGCACGGGATTATTTCTATCTTTCTGTGTCTGTTGAAGTCTGTTTTGTGCCGGATTATATGGTCAATTTTGGAGAGAGTATCATGAAGTGGTGAGAGGAAGGTATATGCTTTTGTTTTAGGATAAAATGTTCTGTAATAATCTGTCAAGTCCATTTGGCTCATGACTTCTTTTAGTCTGTCTATGTCTCTGTTTAATTTCTGTTTCCATGATCTGTCCATTGATGAGAGTGGGGTGTTGAAATCTTCTACCATTATTGTGTGAAATCAGAGGGATCCACCTACCTGAGCAATCATGCCCACCTCAGACCCATTTACGACCGAGAGGCGAAATTTTCCGGAAGGCCAACAGCTGAATGAAGGCTTATACAATGTAAAGCCCTTTCAAGACTGGAAGTATATAAAAACTATCCTTTCAAGGCTAGGTGGCTGGGTTTTCTGTGTCAGGGCCAGCACTGCCATGACCTTCCACTTTAGCCAGTCCTGTTTCTGCAGGTGAGTTCACTTCTGAGGCAGAGATTTGCTCTGGCAATAGCTAAAAGTAGACTCTCCTGTGCAGAAATGGTGGCACAGGCTTCTAATCCCCATGTTAGAGAGGCAAGGCAAAGTGAATCTGAGTCCAGGACTAGCCTAGACTACACAGAAGGAAGAAGGGTAAAATGGAAGTTGCAGGCAGCCCCTAGGTTAATTCGGAGTGGAAGCATCTGTGTAGATGAGTCTTCATCCATATTGATTCAGCAAAGTGTATTCTCTAAGTTCTCAAGGTTGCTCCCTATGTCCTGGTTATCTTGTGGCCCACCACACTGAGCACCAGGATGCCTAAATTCCCCTTAGGACTTCCTTTAAAACAAACCACCAGTTAGCACTGTAACCAACTGTAGGAAACTTAGTGTATCCTCCTCTGTGTCCACCCCACCCTTCATCTTTTCCCTTACACCATTTCAAGAAGAACACAACTCTATTTAGCTTTTTAACATTTTATTAAGAAAGTTGTAAGCAAACAAAGGAAGAAAGAAAAAACAAATGGATGCAAAGACACAACTGCCTTTGTAGGTGAAAGAGGTAGGGGTGACCCTCTAATAGCAGGAGCTGTCAGAAGATCCCCTAATGGGTAGTCTTAGCAGGCATCTGAGTTCCTGGGCTCCAAACAGAGTTCTGGGTGCTTTCTTACTTCTTCTTCTGGCCAAAAGCCCTTCGAAGCCATGCCCAGCACCCTAGTTTCCTGGGACTGTCAGAAGCAGGATCCTGGTCAGGGCAGTCTCCACCATGACTATTCTCATGTTTGAGCCCTTTTTTCCTGAGCAAGTTTGGTGAGGGTTGGTCTGGCTTCCTCTGAGTCCCACTCTGGAAGGCCTCTGTACCCCTCTTCATGGCACAATTCAAGCTGTGGCAGTATCTCAAGTAGTCCATGCTCCGAGATATACAGGGAAACGGGTATGGAACCCATTCAATAACCCAGTCATTGTCAAAGTAGTCGCTTGGCTCTATGCTGAAATGAAGTGGCTGACATATGGAACTTAGTCGACACAGGGCTGGCAGGATTTGTGCCTTGGGCAGTGCATGTGCTGCAGAATCTGATGAATCCTTGACAAAACTGAGACGGTACTCCTTCAGGGTTTTATCCATGGTAATCTGAGGGCAGGTCCTTGACCTGTGATTCAGAGAAGTCTCAGTCAGTTAATTATGTTCTTTATTTCCTGTCCCCTCCCAGCCATTGCACTGTGGGAATGTGGGTTACAAACCCACGATCCTAACAGGTTTTTGTATTGCCTAAGGAGGAAAGATTCTGCCCTGTCTGGGGGTGCAAGCTTTAGTCCCAGGACCTGAGTGAAAGGAGCAGATCTGGGGACAGAGGCAGAGGCAGGTAGGTTTCTGAGCTTAAGTGCACCTTAGTTTTCAGACCTTGTTTGAAGACAAGTTAGGACTACACAGGATAACTTTGTGTCAAAAAACCAAAACAAGCACAAAAAAAAGGACTGAAGCTTCCTTCTCACAGTCAGATCCTATCACTCTGGATGCAATTGTCTAGAGTTAAACATTATAGGTGACTGATTAGAGGAGCAATGGGGAAAGTGCTACTGGGCCAGCAAATCTATTAGGGGTGCCTGATTTAGAGAGTAATGAACAGATACAATGATCTCTCACTCGAAAATACTCTCTGTACAATGAATGTTATTAAAATGACTTACAGATTGCAGTCCAGGAAATTCTCAAAAGGCTGGATAAGAAACAAAGTCCACGAATTCAGAAGTTCTCGGTCCCCGGGGCTGGATGTCTCAGCTGCTCTTCAGTAGAAGATGGAATCACAGACTGTGGGCTCCAGTACCAGCAAAGCAACAGACTTGCTACCTGGCAGAGAGCAGCAGGCAAAGTAAAGGCTTTCTTCCCCCATGTTCTTATATAGGCTCCCATCAGAAGGTGTGGCCCAAATTAAAGGTGTGTGTTCCAGCTTCCATGTCTGGATTAAAGCTGTGTGTGTCTTCAGTAGGATGTCGTAGCCCCCGCCTTTAATCCAAGCACTGTGGTGGTGAATGAATCAGTGGATCTCTGTGAGTAGCCTTCTCTACAAACTGACTTCCAGGACAGCCAGGGGAATTATAGAAAAATCCTGGCTCATAACAACAACACCAAAACCAGCCACAATAAAAAAGATTTAATTCTTGATTGCTCCAGATCCAGATTAAAGGCCTGTGTCTTTCAAGGTCAAAGAGATCTGCATTAAAAAGCAAGTCTTCCTACCTCCACGACATGGATGACTTTATACAAATTAATCAAAAATACCCATAGATGTGTGCTCCAATTTTGGATTTTGCTTATTTGAGATGTAATCAAGCTGGCAGCAAAGAATAGGCACCACACAGAGTGTTTCTCTGTGTATCCCTGGCTGTTGTGAAACTCACTTTGTAGACCAAGCTGGCCACCATATCAAAGATCTACCTGCCTCTTCCTCCCTTGTGTCCAGATCAAATTCATAAGTCATCAGGTGCGGTTTGGAAATCCTGTTAATAGTCCCTAGGTCTGCTGAGTCCTGAGCAGATGTTGATCCTGTGTTCCCAGCAGAGAAATAGTTAGGGGGAAACAGCTAAGTGTAGGGAAAAACTTTAGGACATGGAATCCCCTAACACCCGCCACTCCCCAACCCCTCTTTCTGACTCAAATATTATTTTCTGTTTTTGAAACCAATACTCAACACATTCCATCCTCTAATCTCTTGTGTCTGGACAGGAAGGCAGGGATCTGCTGGGAGAGCAGGACTCCAGGGTGCCCTGGGCTGGAGTCATATTTGCAGGGAATCAGACAGCAAGACTGGAAAGCAGTTTCATGAGGAGTTGTCAGACCTGAGGTCTCTAAGTCAGGGACATTAAGGGCAGAAAGCCATGGCTCCAGATCTGATCATGGCAGCACTGGGGGAGGCCAGGAGCCACTGGTGCAGAATCCCAAGTCACCTCTTCACACACAGAAGCAAAAAGCCAGCTCTAGTGCTCTAGGTGCAGGCACCAAGGACAGCAGCAGAGTGTTCCCTGGGACAGATCACAGGAGCCTTCTGCACTCATACTGTGGTGTTCATACTCCTGAAAGAGGTGGGGGAGGCAAGCAAAAGATTCTGAATCCTGATGTTTACAAATCCACAATGCACACAAGGAACGAAAGGGCAAAGGATGGTCTTTGAGTATGTAAAACAGAAACCACACACCAAGGAGGGGAGGGTGAGAAGAGAAAACCACAGCCACACTGCACTAATCAAGTCTGTGGAAGGACAGGGCCCTCTTGCTAGTGTGGGAATCTCTGAGTGAAAACATCACCCCTCACCCTGGCACTGTGATGCTCCCCTGTCAGTCCAGCATTCTGCTGGTGGCCTTGGATGGTCAGGTAGTGGAGCTTCCTTCTGAGCCTGTCTCCTAGGAAGTATTAGCGCTCAAATTCGAAATACAAAAGTCCCTTTCCCTGACAGCTAGATCTGTGGAGAACAAATGCATCCAAAGTTTTAAAGTAGGGCTTCTCTAGAGCAAACCTGAATTTGCTG
>NC_046156.1:176873627-176879599 GCF_011064425.1 Rattus rattus | reverse complement strand
GACCTGGGAGCAGAGAGCTGCTGAAGGCAGGGGATCCTCCGCTGGTCCCGGACTCTGGCCAAACACCGAAGTATCCGGGTTCCCCCAGAGGACTCCGCCTCTGTGTGACCCGAGATCACCAGGCAAGTCGCTTTGTAGCAGAAAGTTTGTCTTACCTGTGGTCCCAGGCTCAAGTTTGCTCGCGGGGTGTTGCCTATGAGCTCTCCACGGCCTCAGCAGCCAGGAAGATCTGCCACGTTCTGATTTCTTGATGGAGGCAATTTACTATGAACTTTTCTCCCAGACCAATTTTTTTTGTTTGTCATAAATTTGAGTGTGTGGTATCTTCCTTTTGATTGAATTCCTTCTCTATTTAATGTCTTTCTTTAATTTTTCCCTGACCCAGAGATCATTGAGTAGAGAGTTGTTCTGATTCCAAGAGTGTGTAGGCTTTCTGTTGTTTCTGTTCGTGCTAAAGTTCAGATTTAAATCCATGGTGGTCTGACAAGACACAGGGGGTTATTTCAATTTTCTTGCATCTCTTGAGGCTTGCTTGGGATCAATTATACTCTCAGTTTTGGAGAAGGATCCCTGAGGTGCTGAGAAGAAGGTCTATTCCTCTGTGTTTGCCATTGAGCTACATTCACAGTCACTACCATGGCATTCTGTCACTGAATTCAGGCAAAATACAGAAAGCAGCTATCATAAAATAGATACCAACCAAAAGTGTTTGATAAATTGATCTCCATAGATTTAGCAGCAGCATCTGTTGAAACAAGTAATAAATTAGTTAAATCTAGGGGTTGGGGATTTAGCTCAGTGGTAGAGTGGTTGCCTAGCAAGTGCAAGGCCCTGGGTTCGGTCCCCAGCTCCGAAAAAAAAAAAAATTAAAAAAAAAATTAGTTAAATCTGACACCACTTCTGAAGTAAATATATTAAATACATATTACAAGGAGAAATATTGCAGGACATAAAATAACAGATAAATATATATTAATTATATTTTTAATTTTTTCAGATTAATGTTATTACATCATTTCTCTTTTTTCCTTTCTTCCCTCCAAAGTCAGGGCTACACACAGAAACCCTGTCTCAGGAAATAAAGTTGGAGGCTAGGTCATTCAGAAACTACATGGGTAATGGCTAACTTATTTAATTTTTAAATATAAAAATTGTACCAAATTTGAATGCTCATTTGGTACAGGGAATCTAGAACTAGGTTCCAACTACTAAAGTTCTAAGCGGGCACACGACTATTTTTGTTTTATTTTGTTGGTTGGTGTTGTTATTTTGTTTGTTGGTTTGTTTGTTTTGAGATGTACTGTCTCTGTGTGGCCCTGGTTGTACCAGAACTTGCTCTGTGGCCAGGCTGGCCTCAAACTCACACAGATCTGGCTGCCTCTGCCTCCTGAATGGTTGTATTAAATGTGTGCATCACCACCCCACAGCTGCACAGGACAACCAACCTGATTACTGTGTTTGCTGCTCCTTTCACTATTCCAAGGAATCTGGGCATTTACAAAGCTTTTACAAAGTATTCTATTTTCACTTTGACAGGATTAGGCTCCAAACCCTTTTGCTATAAGAAGTGTTATTCTTTGGACTTTGGAACCTGCCCTTGACTCCAGCAGAACACTCTATAACACTCTATAAAAGCAGCTTCCGACTGGAGAGCATCAGGTGCTTAACTCTGCTGCTTGGTTGGGAAGCTGAAGCCATGGCTTTCACTGCATCGACCTTGGAAGAGCTCCCTGGAAGGAAGCACCACCCAGAGCCCCACATGTCTCCAGACTTGAACCTAGACCAGGACTGGGCTTGGGCAATGGATAAATTTGAGGCCCTGAGCCATCACGCCTGTCAACACCCCTGGTACTGTGGACCTGGGGCACCCAGCTTAGCCCCTCTGATGGATGAAGCTGCATTTGGGGATAAGAGAGGACAGAAACGCTGCAGAGAGCCACATGTTGAGGAGCCAATGGATGAAACTGCAGAGAGACCTTGGGGTCCTCAAGAAGTAGGAGCCACTTCCGGGAGAAGGGTTCACTGGGCTCTGCACCACCCAGAAGATGACTACAACCACAGCGCTGGAGAGATGCTGAGTGAATCCTTGATCCAAGGGATCTCCCAGAAACGACTCAAACCAGAGGCTGACTTGAGAGAGGAATCTGTAAAAGAAAGACACCCAAGCATTGTGGACAGCATACGCCTTGAGATCCTTCAATCTACTCCCTGGAAGACGCCAGAGAAACATGGACCAAGAGCCTCATGCTGCCTCTGAGGATTTAAGAGAAGGGATTATGCCCTACATGCCCTGGAGCCTTGAAGTCTCTTTATTTTACCCTCTTGACTGTTCTGTTTATGGAATATTTCCTTAAATCTATGTGAATCGTTGAATTCTCATGAACAGTGTACATAATAAACTCTTTCTTCTCCACCACCTCTGTAATTGTTTTTCAGGGGCAAAGTTGATTCAAATCTGGGGTAAGAAGTTGTCACTAATCAAGTCAGAGGAATTTCTCTGTAGGTAGAGTTTCACTGGGAATGGTATATGGACCTTAACAGGCTTTGTAGGGACAAAGGAGTGGCCCACTCACTAGGATTACTTATATTGTTTTCCAGAAGAGGGCAGAGTGGAAGCATTGTTAAAAAGGCGGTGGGGAGTGTAAGTGATCTACAGGTTGCAATGACAAGAAAGAAACAATCTGATCTTAGATGTTCTGAATTGTCCACCCAGAGTTGACAGGATATCAGGTCCAGGAAAGAACAAAATATTCCGTTTTAAGCCCTTCCAATTTCAGATGTTACTGTGTAAATTTGACTGCCAGACCCAACACATGGGGTTCATGGATGGGGTCTGAGGGGGTTCATGGATGGGGTCCGAGGAACAGTAAACAGGAAAAGGCCTCCTTCCTGGAAAATAAAGCATAGACTTCCTGAAAAAATGAAGTTCAAAGAGCAAAATCAAAGACTCTAAGCAATGACACTTAAGGGTCCCCTTCACACTGACATCTGTGTGGTCACTCTCTACCCTGGTAAGTGATATACCTCACAAGTTAGGGATTACTAAGAAAATAAAAGATCAACTAAAATTCCTGGGAATATTGAAAAGGTAAAACTGCAACCCATAGTCCAACAAAGTACAAAGATGCTATCTTGGAATCACACAGGATGTTGACCATGCTTGAGCACTGGTATCCACATGTTGTAAGACCCCATAGTGGCCTTACCTCAGGAGTGCCACCCACAGAGCACAGATTGACAAACTGACCACTACAATAGCATGAGGATATAAGGTTTTTAATCCATGCAGGGAGAGGCAACTCCGAACCCAAAAAGCACACAACTTTTATTCATTACAGAGGGCAGACTTCAGCAACAGGGTTAGCTGGCCCATTCTCATTGGTGGAACACAGGACAAAGGATCTGGTCAGGTATTGGCTGCCCTGCTCAAGAGGCTGTCCTCATCCAGCCCTACACCTGGCCTTGGTGAATCACTGGGAAAGGGCTAACTAAGTTGGCATGTCCCTTAGAGGGGGAGTGAACTGGGTGGTCGGGCAAGGTCAGGATAACATCTTGCAGTTGTTCTCGGGATTCACCACAGGGAGGGGTAGGGGGTCTTTCTGAGAACAGTTGTTATTGCTTAATTAGCTTAGTCAAAATCTTGATCACCAAAACTTTATCATATCACTGGGCATCATGACGTCAGAGGTATCTCTCAGAAAGGTCACAAGTTTGTCATAGGCATCCTGACCACCAGATGTATTTCTCAAAACCTTGTTTTTATAACTTTGTTTTTCACATCTATAAAACTTTATTTCGTCATACATCCTCAGCATGGTGTAGAGAACACAGGGGCCACTGGAGGGAAAGGGTGGGCTACAGAGTGAGAGTCACTAACTTCTCAGGCACTGTCTCACACAGGTGACATCCCAGGGGAAATATCATTGTTGAGTCTCCCAGTTTCTGAGAACTGTTTTTACATAGCTGCTTTCTTCTGAGCTCAACAAATGCAGCAAGGCCTCTCATTCAGACCCATTCATCACTCAGTCATCCCTCCTTCCCTCCATCCTTCCCTCTCTTTCTCTCTTCCTCCTTCCCTCCCTTCCCTCCTTCATTTATAAGTTCCTCTCACTATATAGCCCTGTCTCCTAGAATTCTGGGTGTGAATCAGGCTGGTCTCGAACTCAGAAGGATCCACCTGCCTGAGCAATCATGCCTACCTCAGATCCATTACCTACAGAGAGGTTACACTTTCTGGAAGACCAACAGCTGAACTAAGGCTTATAAATGTGAAGCTCCTCCAAGACTGGAAGAGCATAAAGGCCACCCTCTCAAGGCCAAGTGACTGGGTTTTCTGTGTCAGGGCCAACACTGCCAAGACCTTTCACCTTTCCCTGTCCTGTTTCTGCAGGTGAGTTCACTCATGCTGCAGAAATTTGCTCAGGATGTTGCTAAAATTAGACTCTCCTGAGCAGAAGTGGTGGCACAGGACTCTAATAGAGAGGCAAGGCAAAGTGAACTTGAGTCTGGGGCTACCATATACTACACAGAAGGATAAAAGGGTAAAATGGAAGTTGCTCCTAGATTAATTTGAAGTGGAAGCTTCTGCGTAGATCAGTCATCATCCCTGTTTATCAACAGAAGAGTTTCTCAAAGTTCTCAAGTTTGCTCGCTGTCTTCTGGTTATCTTATGGCCCACCACATATGAAAACCAGGATGCTTAAGGTCCCCTGAGGACTTCCTTTAAAACAATCCACCACTAACACCAGAGACAACCTGGTGGTAAGAGGCAAGCACAGGAACCTAAGCAACAGAAACCAAGAATACTTGGCATCATCGGAGCCTAATTTTCCCACCAAAGCAAATACTGGATATCCAAATACACTGGAAAAGCAAGATTTAGATTTAAAAATCACATCTCATGACAATGATAGAGGACATTAAGAAGGACATAAGTAACTCCCTTAAAGAAATACAGGACAGCACAGGCAAACAAGTAGAAGTCCTTAAAGAGGAAACACAAAAATCCCTTAAAGAATTACAGGAAAACAAAACCAAACAGGTGAAGGAATTAAATACAACCATCCAGGAGTTAAAAATGGAAATAGAAACAATAAAGAAATCAAAAAGGGAGACAAACCTGAAGATAGAAAACCTAGGAAAGATATCAGGAGTCATAGATGCAAGCATCACAAACAGAATACCAGAGATAGAGGGGAGAATCTCATGAGAAGAAGATACCATAGAAGACATTGACACAACCATCAAAGAAAAATGTGAAACTCAAAAAGCTCCTAACCCAAAACATCCAGGAAATCTAGGACACAATGAGAAGATCAAACCTAAGGACAATAGGTATAAAAGAGAGGAAAGACTTCCAAGTTAAAGGGCAAGTAAATATCTTCAACAAAATTATAGAAGAAAACTTCCCTAACTTAAAGAAAGAGATGCCCATAAACATACAAGAAGCCTACAGAAATCCAAAGAGATTGGACCTGAACAGAAATTCCTCCCATCTCATAATAGTCAAAATACCAAATGCACAAAACAAAGAGAGAATATTAAAAGCAGTAAGGGGAAAAGGTCAAGTAACATATAAAAGCAGATCTATTAGAATTATACCAGATTTTTCACCAGAGACTATGAAAGTCAGAAGATCCTGGACAGATGTCATACAGACAATAAGAGAACACAAATGCCAGCCCAGGTTACCGTATCCAGCAAAACTCTCAATTAACAAAGATGGAGAAACCAAGATATTTCATGACAAAACCAAATTTACACAATATCTTTCCACAAATGCAGCCTTACAAAGGATAATACATGGTAAATTCCAACACAAGGAATGAAACTACACCCTAAAATAAGCAAGAAAGTAATCTTCTTGCAACAAACCCAAAATAAGAGCGCCACACAAACATAATTCCACCTCTAACAACAAAAATAACAGAAAACAACAATCACTATTTCTTAATATCTCTTAACATGAATTG
>NC_046156.1:176867670-176873527 GCF_011064425.1 Rattus rattus | reverse complement strand
CTTTCAAATTCAACTTCGCTCAAGTTCCTGAGATGGCAGAATGTAGTCAGATTATTTTCCAAAACAGCACATGAATGGTGCCTATTCCAGTACCTTAGACAGTCCTGCTTCCTTCTGAAACTCCATAAGCCCAGCTTCACTGTCTCACTTTCTTTCCATGTCCATTTCTTCTAAATCCCAATCGGAACTACCCAGTAAGCTATGCCTGAAGTTTTCAAGAGATTTTTAGTCTAAACGTACAAACTCCCCCACATTTCTCTCACAAACCAATTCTAGAGGCCTAAGAAAGCATGCTGAAGCTAATTACCACCACGGACCAACATCTCTATAAAATATTCTATCTTATTTTAGCATCTCATCTCTGGGAAACAATACCTGACAAAAGCAACTAAAAGAAGGGAAGTTTAATTTTGGCTCACAGTATAAGAGTGTAGTCCATCATTGTGGAGAAAGCAAAGCAGCAGGAGTATGAAGCAATGTTGTGTCTGCAAACCAGAAACTGGCTGAGTTGAATTTAGATTGCTTTCTCCCTTTTTTTCACTCTGAGGCCTTGCCCCGTGGAGTTATGATGACTACTTTTATGATGTTTCTTCTCAAGCCTGTTAATCTAAACTAGAAACTCACTCACAGACACACTTTACAGGCTAACCTCCTTTGAGAGTATAGACATTCTCAAGATGACAATCAATAATAAACATCGCACATAAAATTTCTCTCATCTTTCTTGAAGCTTGAAGAATATTTTATTCATATTTCTATTTTCCTTTGCCACAGCCTACACTGGTCTGATCTTTTTGATGTATAATTGATTCTGCAACCTCTTATAAAAAAGTTTTTCCTTTTAGAGACACTATTACCATTTTCCATTGTGCATTACACTTCAATCTTAACAGTCATTTTGATATCATATAACCATTTTACCACATATTCAAATCTCCCTGTGGCTTATTCATTTCTCATATTCTAATACCATTGAAGACTATAAGGTTGGCTTTTGACAACATTGTTGATTTCCCCTTTTAAATCCATGAGCATTTCCTATACTCTATTATTAATGCATTTTTCAAAGGTATGCCCTATATTAGCTTTCATGGTTGTCTTCTACTTCATATTCATCTCAGGCTTCATTTACATAATTTGGAACTCTGTCCCTATGCTAGCCAAATTCTAAGATCTGAAGTTATGACTCAATATTTTATTCGAGCAATACCATCTACCTTGTCTTCCATTATGCCTCTTTGCTTTTTTCCTTTTGATGTAATAGCACTTATCTAGTATGTGCAAGATCTAAGTTCTACCATGAGCATCACAAAACAAAAATAAAACAATGTTAGAAATCCTCTTTCATAGGAATATCTAATAGATCTTTACTAAAAAGATATTTATATCATGTATTCTGGTAACAGTTACAGTATATTAATTAGAACATAGATATCCTGGTGTTGTTGTTGTTTTGTTGTTTTTCAAGACAGGGTTTCTCTGTGGGTCCTGGATGTATAAGAACTCACTCTTTTGACCATCATTCTGTCCTCACACTCAGAGATCCACCTACTATGCCTCCTGAGTGCTGGGACTAAAGGCGAGTGCCATCACCCAGCTGATGCTCCCTTTTTAGTAGATGAAATCATGTAAAAAGTCAAATCAATTCAATATTTGTCCATTGTCCCATCCTCAGACAGAAATGTCTATCACATAATTCTAAAACTTGTAGAAATTTTATGGCATTATTTTCCATGAGTCTTCTCTGGTAGATATAACCTCTCACAATTCATCCAAATACCACAAAGATTGATGGCATTTGATATATTTGTGACAACTCTATGTCACATCTCATCTGCCTGCTGTGAAATTTACCCTGTCAGAGCAGCATACACTACTCCACACAAATTCTATGACTCTGTGGTTCAAACAACACCATAAAGTACCTCTCCCTCCATGACATCATTACAGGCTTACCCACATATTTTACATAGTGATGACTCAATGATGATCAGGATACTATCACTTGTTCATGAGATAAAAATCCTCCTTTCTAAGGACTATTTACCTACACTGTAACACAAGCTAAAACATGTATTCCTCGCTGTCTCTTGTGTACAAATCTTTAAATCACACTATTTACCTTTCACTCTTCATCAAAGCATTTCTCTTTCTGATTTTTATCTGATCATGTCTTCAATTCAGTTCAGACATTTTAACCATTTAACACAGAATCTCCTACCTCCTTTATAAGAACCTTAACTTTTTAAACTTTTTGTTCATTATTTATGAGTGTTACATCATGTACCCCATCTCCCCATCCCTTTGAATCTGCCAGCCCTCTTCCATTGCAACCTTTCCCCAAAAGAAACCAAAATAAGAATAAGCGCGCAAAATATCTTGTTGAGGCACATTCACAGTATATCCACAGTATACCTTTTTGTTCACATCGCCTTGCCAATGTTCATTGCAAGCCAGGTCATTGGTCTGGTTTCAGGACTCTGGCTTCTGCTATACCATCAATATTGGATGCTTACCAGGATCCTTGATATCCTGTTGTTGCCCCGTGTGAAAACAACATTGAAGTACTCCTGGTGTAGATAGGCAGGAGATGGGATCAGATGTCAACATCCCAACAGGTGAGTCTGACAGGGCTACAATTTTGGTTGTTATTTCTGTGAACATACAACTTTACAAATTAGCATATATATGAAAAGTACAAGGTACAGATCAGTTAATAAACCCTGCTCTTTTGACAGTTGAAAGACATCAGGTGTCAAATCTAATCTTTATTATTTCCAGATGGAATCTAAATCTATTCCTCATTTCCTGTTGGCACAAACATGAAGCCTTTCTCCTCAACATGATAGACTTTTAGTCTGACACTTTGAAGTCATTATAAGTAAATACTGATCCAGTCTAAGCAGTCCCTTTTTGTCAAGTCTGCTCCATTTTGACTTCTCTCAAAGAAGATGTATATTATCACCATTGCCAAATATGCACCAATGATCATATAATCATTTTCATATTAACAAGTCAAACAAGATATATGGAGTCTTCAAAATATCACTATTTGCAGATGGTATGGTAGTATATTTAAATGAACCCAAAAGTTCCACCAGAGAACTACTAAACCTCATAAACACTCTCAGCAAAGTGGCTGGGTATAAAATTAACTCAAATAAATCAGTAGCCTTCCTCTACACAAAAGAGAAACAAGCTGAGAAAGAAATTAGGGAAACGACACCCTTCATAATTGTCCCAAATAATATAAAATACTTCAGTGTGATTTTAACCAAGCAAATAAAAAATCTGTATGATAAGAACTTCAAGCTTCTGAAGAAAGAAATTGAAGAAGACCTCAGAAGATGGAAGGAACTCCCACACTCATGGATTGGCAGGATTAATATAGTAAAAATGGCCATTTTACCAAGAGCGATCTACATATTCAATGCAATCCCCATCAAACTACCAATCCAATACTTCAGAGAGTTAGACAGAACAATTTGCAAATTCATCTGGAATAACAAAAAACGCAAGACAGCTAAAACTGTCCCCAACAATAAAAGGACTTCTGGGGAAATCACTATCCCTGAACTCAAGCAGTATTACAGAGCAATAGTGATAAAAACTGCATGGTATTGGTACAGAGCCAGCAAATAGACCAGTGGATTACAATTGAAGACCCAGAAATAAAGCCACACACCTATAGTCACTTGATTTTTGACAAAGGAGCCAAAACCATTCAATGGAAAAAAGATAGCATTTTCAGCAAATGGTGCTGGTTCAACTGGAGGTCAGCATGTAGAAGAATGCAGATTGATCCATGCTTATCACCCTGTACAAAGCTTAAGTCCAAGTGGATCAAGGACCTCCACATCAAAATAGATACACTCAAACTAATAGAAGAAAAAGTGGGGAAGCATCTGGAACACATGGGCACTGGAGAAAATTTCCTGAGCAAAATGCCAATGGCTTATGCTCTAAGATCAAGAATCAACAAATGGGATCTCATAAAACTGCAAAGCTTCTGTAAGGCAAAACACTGTTGTTAGGACAAAACGACAACCAACAGATTGGGAAAAGATCTTTACCAATCCTACAACAGATAGAGGCTTTATATCCAAAATATACAAAGAACTCAAGAAGTTAGACCGCAGGGAGACAAATAACCCTATTAAAAATGGGGTTCAGAGCTAAACAAAGAATTCACAGCTGAGGAATGCCGAATGGCTGAGAAACAACTAAAGAAATGTTCAACAACTGCCAAGCAACCAGAGCTTCCAGGACTAAGCCACTACCTAAAAGACTATACATGGACTGACCCTGGACTCGGCCTCATAGGTAGCAATGATATCTAGTAAGAGCACCAGTGGAAGGGAAGCCCTGGGTCCTGCTAAGACTGAACCCTGAACTAGACAGTTGGAGGGGAGGTGGCAATGGGGGGAGGGTGGGAGGAACACCCATAAGGGGAAGGGGGGGGGGGGGATGTTTGCCGGAAGCAGGGGAAAGGAATAACACTCGAAATGTATAGAAGAAATATTAAGCTCTCTGCTCCCAGAACCCGTGGGAAAGACCTCACCGCCTGGTGGCATATGGCCTCCTGAGGCTGAAATGGAAGAGACCACCAACCTGCCCACCCCTGCCCACATCCCTGGCCCAAGAGGAAGGCATATAAGCCTCTGGGTGACCTGGGGAGGGGCCAGGCAGCAGGACCCCTGCGCCTGAGACACCGCCCGAACCTGAAGGAAACAGACCCGGATAAACAGTTCTCTGCACCCCAAATCCGTGGGAGGAAGCTAAACCTTCAGAGGCTTACTGCGCCTGAGAAACCAGAAGAGACTGCTCTCTGCACACTCAGGATGCCAGAGGAAAACACGGGCCATCTGGAACCCTGGTGCCTGGAGGCTCCCGGAAGGGGCGGCACAGATCTTCCTGGTTGCTGCCACCGCGGAGAGCCCGTGGGCAGCACCCAAGAAGCGAACAGAGCCTCGGGTCCACAGGTAAGACCAACTTTTCTGCTGCAAAGCGGCCTGGTGATCTCGGGACACGGAGGCAGAATTCCTCTAGGACCGGGCACGTCCTGTGTTTACGGAAGTCCCACCCGAGGATCGGCCCGCCTTGCTCTGCTCCCAAAACCCGTGGAGGAGAGAGACCTCACCGCCCTGGTCAGGTGGGCACTCCTGAGCTGCAGAGCAGAAAGACCACCAACACTGCCCACCCCTGCCCACATCCCTGGCCCAAGGCCTCTGGGTGCCCGTGGGGGAGGGCCCAAAGTAACCGGACCCCTCGCCTGAGACACCACGGAACCTGAAGGAAACAGGCCGGATAAACAGTTCTCTGCACCCCCGTCCCGTGGGAAGGGAGAGCTAAACCTTTAGAGAGCTTACCGCCTGGGAAACCAGGCACTGCTCTCTGCACACATCTCGGGCCTTGCCAGAGGAAAACACGGAGCCATCTGGAACCACCTGGTGCACTGAGGCTCCCAGAATAACCTGACCTGCCTGGTGCACTCAAGACACAGGCCCACAGGAACAGCTGAAGGCCTGTAGAGGGGAAAACTACAGGCACCGAAAGCAGAACACTCTGTCCCCATAACTGGCTGAAAAAAACAGTAAAACAGGTCTACAGCACTCCTGACACACAGGCTTATAGGACAGTCCCTAGCCACTGTCAGAATAGCAGGACAAGTAACACTGAGAATCTGATGGCGAGGCAAGCATGGGAACCCAAGCAACAGAAACCAAGACTACACTGAGCATCAGCCAATTGAATTCTCACCAAAACAAACATGGAGCATCCAAACACACCAGAAAAGCAAGATCTAGTTTCAAAATCATATTTGATCATGATGCTGGAGGACTTCAAGAAAGACGTG
>NC_046156.1:176859833-176867570 GCF_011064425.1 Rattus rattus | reverse complement strand
AGTTTTATGAGATCCCATTTGTCGATTCTTGATCTTAGAGCATAAGCCATTGGTGTTTTGTTCAGGAAATTTTTTCCAGTGCCCATGTGTTCCAGATGCTTCCCTAGTTTTTCTTCTATTAGTTTGAGTGTATCTGGTTTGATGTGGAGGTCCTTGATCCACTTGGACTTAAGCTTCGTACAGGGTGATAAGCATGGATCGATCTGCATTCTTCTACATGTTGACCTACGGGAGGTGTTTCTTTTCTGGTCCAATCTATTTGGAGTTCTGTAGGCTTCTTATATGCTTATGGGTATCTCTTTCTTTAGGTTAGGGAAGTTTTCTTCTATGATATTGTTGAAGATATTTACTGGTCCTTTGAGCTGGGAGTCTTCACTCTCTTCTATACCTATTATCCTTAGGTTTGATCTTCTCATTGAGTCCTGGATTTCCTGTATGTTTTGGACCAGTAGCTTTTCCCTCTTTACATTATCTTTGACAGTTGAGGCAATGATTTCTATGGAATCTTCTGCTCCTGAGATTCTCTCTTCTATCTCTTGTATTCTGTTGGTGATGCTTGTATCTACAGCTCCTCGTCTCTTCTTTTGGTTTTCTATATCCAGGGTTGTTTCCATGTGTTCTTTCTTGATTGCTTCTATTTCCATTTTTAATTCCTTCAACTCTTTTATTGTGTTTTCCTGGAATTCTTTCAGGGATTTTTGTGATTCCTCTCTGTAGGCTTCTACTTGTTTATTTATGTTTTCCTGCATTTCTCTAAGGGAGTTCTTCATGTCTTTCTTGAAGTCCTCCATCATCATGATCAAATATGATTTGAAACTAGATCTTGCTTTTCTGGTGTTGATATTCCTTGTTTGCTTTGGGGTCTCCGATGATGCCATATAGTCTCTTTGTTTCTTGTTTCTTGGTTCTTGCCTCTCGCCATCAGATTATCTCTAGTGTTATTTTGTTCTGCTATTTCTGACAGTGGCTAGACTGTCCTATAAGCCTATGTGTCAGGAGTGCTATAGACCTGTTTTCCTGTTTTCTTTCAGCCAGTTATGGGAACAGAGTGTTCTGCTTTCGGGCATGTAGTTTTTCCTGTCTACAGGTCTTCAACTGTTCCTGTGGGCCTGTGTCCCAGTTCACCAGGCAGGTTCGCTTGGGAGCAGGAAGGTTAGTCTTACCTGTGGTCCCCCAAGGCTCAAGTCTCTGCTCATGGGGTGTTGCTTTATGAGCTCTCCTAGGGGGCAGCAACCAGGGAGGCCTGCCGCCCTTTTCAGGGAGCTTCTGTGTATGGGGTTCCAGATGGCGTGGTGTTTTTCCTCTGAATCAGTAAATGTGGGCAGAGTGTGTAGTCTCTTCTGGTTTCCAAGCGTGTCTGCCTCTCCAAGGTTTAAGCTCTCCCTCCCACGGGATTTGGGTGCAGAGAACTGTTTATCTGGTCGGTCCCTCAGGTTCAGTGGTATCTCAGGCGCAGGGGATCTGCTGTCTCCTGTTCTCTTATCTCACGGGAACCCAGAGGCCTTATATATTTCCTCTTGGGCCAGGGGATGTGGGCAGGGTGGGCAGTGTTGGTGGTCTCTTCCACTCTGCAGTCTCAGGAGTGCCCACCTGTCCAGGCGGTGGCTCTCTCCCCATGGGGTTTTTGGGAGCAGGAGCTGCTGCGGCAGATCCTAGAGTTAGAACCCCATAAATCTTTAAATCACCTGTTACCTTTCCTCCTTCATCAAAGCATTTCTTTTCTGATTTTTATCCTGTTCATGTCTTTAATTCAGTTCAGACATTTTAACCATTTAACACAGAATCTCCTACCTCCTTTATAAGAACCTTAACTTTTTTAACTTTTTGTTCACTATTTATGAGTGTTACATCATGTTCCCCATCTCCCCATCCCTTTGAATCTGCCAGCCCTCTTCCATTGCAACCTTCCCCCATAAGAAACCAAAAATAAGAATAAACGCATAAAATATCTTGTCAGGAAAGCTGCATTTCACAGTGTATCCCACAGTATACCTTTTTGTTCACACATCCTTGTTTGCCAATGTTCACTGCAATGAGTCATTGGTCTGGTTTCAGGACTCTGGCTCCTGCTATACCATCAATATTGGATCCTTACCAGGATCCTCTTGGATATCCTATTGTTGCCCTGTGTCATGGAGATTCTGCAGGTTTCATGTTCTCCAATAGGTCACAGATAAGGTGGATGCTGGACTGGGTCAAATCAAAGCCCCAGATCTGGGTCTGGGTGGCAGCTGTGTTGGTCAGCCTGCCAGATCTTCTGTGTCCCCACCTCTCCAACATGAACTTGATTAGCTGAATTCATGCCTCAGCCAGAAAGGGGCAGGGTCCCCTCTCATCCCCTTGGAGCCAGCTCACTTGCTGCCATACCACCAAGGCCAGCTCTATTGTACTGCCCAGTTGAGGTGCAGGGCTCACTCTCCTGAGTGCTACAGCCAGAAAGGGATTAGGCCAGCTTTTCTGCTCTCAGACACTCAGCACTGACCTCTGCCCTCACTGCTCTGCTGTCCTCTCAGGTGAGGTTCAGGGACACTAATATGAGTGCACCCCATGAGGGACAGGGCCAGTCCTCTGTTCCCATTACCCTGAGGCTAGCTCTCCCAACTGCTTAAGGTGGTGAGAGAAGAGGAGGGAGGGCATCTCCTTCTTGTCCATGTCACCTCACAGCAGATTAGTGGTAGCTTTCCACAGAATATTAACGTAGTATGGAAAGGAACATTCCTATTTATCTTGATGCCTTTTTTTTTTTTTCAAATTTAATGTTGGAACAAGAACTAGACCCAGAAGTGTCATACAACCTCCTCTGGAAGTACTTTCTTCACGTTCTACCAGGAAAATAAGCATCTTATAGGTTCAGGGTTCAAGATGCCTTATAGACTGTTACTGAAAACACAAACCTTTGTATTTTCCCTCAAAAACTATCCCTAAAGCCCCTGTAAATCATTTCATAGAAAACACATGAATATTATGTGGAAGTGAGCCAATCACATGGCTCTATTTCTATAGTTCTGTTTGGTGTTAAGGATTTGACTCCTAATATACTCTGCTAATCTTCAGCAATACAGAAAGGGAAAATATGCTAAAACACTCCCCAAGAGCTTCTTCTGCCATTTCTCTGTTTCCTCTGAGGTGATCAGTGTAGAAAGAATGGCTTTCCACAGCTTTAAACAATTTTTCAATTTTTTTTTTAAGTTTTGAGATTATTAACACCATTTTCCCTACCCTTTCTTCAATCCAAACATTTTTATAAAGCCCTCCTAGCTTTGCTGTCTTTCAAATTCATATCCCCCTTTTCAATAATTGTTCGCCACTATTGGAGCTATAAGACTATTGAGCTAATGGTCATTGTTCATAGTTGTCAGAGCAGAATAGGACTCCTGCTTTCTTCTCTTCTTTAGAAGTTTCTTGTACATGAAAGCTAGATCTCTGAGAGAAGGATTTCAAGTCTGTTACAGCTCAGAGGCCTAAGTGCATGGTATCTTCAGCAATAAGGAATTACATTCCACATATGAGGGAAGTCAAAGACAATAGCAATACCCTGTGTTGTTTTGGAAGTCTCTTGAACAAACATGACCAACAATCCAAAAGTGATCTTTTCATACCTAGTGTTTGGTGTTATTTAGGACTCTTGGAGGGAGTATCATCAATCTAGGTAAGAAATTTTCATGTAAACTATATATGTATATTTTTATACCAAATTACATGTACTCCAGATATTTTGGAGAGATAGCTAATATGATTCCTTAAGACTTTTTCAGATATTTCTACTGTTATTTTACCTTCCTTCTTATATGTTTATATATCTCTCACTTCCTAATTAGAACTCCGTCTTTTTCCCTTTCCCCCTTCAGATCACTTTGCTATTCTTCTTCCCGTAAATAATTCCTTTTTACGCTTAGTATCGCACTTACATCTGAGGATTTGAAGCTAAAATCATGGATGAGAGAAAACATATGACATTTATTTTTGTGTCTGGATTACCTGAAATTGGACATTGAACTGCCTGAGGATCCAGCTATACCTCTCCTTTAAGCATATTACCCACAAGATGCCCCAAATATATAAAAATGACAGGTGCTCCACTATGTTCATTGCAGCCTTATTTATAATAGCCAGAAGCTGGAAAGAACCCAGATGCCCTTCAACAGAGGAATGGATACAGAAAATGTGGTACATCTACACAATGGAATATTACTCAGCTATCAAAAACAACGACTTTATGAAATTCATAGCCAAATGGTTGGAACTGGAAAACATCATCCTGAGTGAGCTAACCCAATCACAGAAAGACATACATGGTATGCACTCACTGATAAGCGGCAATTAGCCCAAATGCTTGAAGTACCCTAGATGCTCAGAACAAAGAAAACTCAAGACAGATGATCAAAAACGAATGCTTCCTAATTCTTTAAAAAGGGAACAAGAGAATATCCTAGGAATAGAGAGGCAAAGATTAAAACAGAGACACAGAAGGAACACCCATTCAGAGCCTGCCCCACATGTGGCCAATACATATTCAGCCACCCAATTAGACAAGGTGGATGAAGAAAAGAAGTGCAGGCCGACAGGAACCGGATGTAAATCTCTCCTGAGAGACACAGCCAGAATACAGCAAATACAGAGGCGAATGCCAACAGTAAAACACTGAACTGAGAACAGGACCCCTGTTGAAGGAATCAGAGAAAGAACTGGAAGAGCTTGAAGGGGCTCGTGACCCCTTATGAACAACAATGCCAAGCAACTAGAGTTTCCAGGGACTAAGCCACTACCTAAAGACTATACATGGACTGACCCTGGACTCTGACCTCATAGGTAGCAATGAATATCCTAGTAAGAGCACCAGTGGAAGGGGAAGCCCTGGGTCCTGCTCAGACTGAACCTCCCAGTGAATGTGATTTGCAGGAGGGCGGCAATGGGAGAAGGGTGGGAGGGAACACCATGCAAAGAAGGGGAGGGGAGGACTAGGGGGATAAGCTTGCCCTAAAACCAGGAAAGAGAATAAATATTCAAAAATGTAAATAAGAAATACTCAAGCATAAAAAACTGTACAGTACAGAGACAGACAGACCAGTGGAATAGAATGGAAGACCCAGAAATGAACCCACACACATACGGTCACACACATATGGCATCTAATGAAATGATCGTGTGGTTTTTATCTTTTAGTTTGCTTATTTAGTGGATTATGTTAATGTTTTTACGTATATTAAACCATCTCTGCATGCCTGGGATGAAGCCTACTTGATCATGATGTATGATTGTTTTGATGTGCTCTGGATTGGTTTGCAAGAGTTTTATTGAGTATTTTTAAAAAAGACAAATATTTTTAACAAAATGGTAATGGAACAACTAGTCGTTAGTATGTAGAAGAATGCAAATTGATCCATTCTTATCTCCTATTACAAAGCTCAAGTACAAGTACAAGTGGATCAAGAATAACTCCAAGTGGATCAAGGATCTCCACATAAAACCAGATACACTGCAACCAATAGAAGAGAAAGTGGGAGGAGCCTGGAATACATGGTAACAGGGGGAAAATTCCTGAACAGAATATCAATGGCTTATGTCGTAAGATCAACAATTGGCAAATGGGACCTCATAACATTGAAAAGCTTGTGTAAGGCAAAGGATACTGTCAATAGGACAAAACAGCAACCAATAGATTGGAAAAATGTCTTTACCAATGCCACATTCAATAGAGGGCTAATATCCAATATGTACACCGAATTCAAGTAGTTAGACTCCAAAGAACCAAATAACCCTATTAAAAAAAAAAAAATGTGGTACAGAGTTAAACAAAGAATTCTCAACTGAGGATTACCAAATGACTGAGAAGCACCTAAAGAAATGTTCCACATCAAGGAAATGCAAATCAAAATGACCCAGAGATTCCACTTCACACCAGTCAGAATGGCTAAGATCAAAAACACAGGTGACGAAAGATGATAGTGAGGATTTAAGGAAGAAAAAAAAAGGAACATTCCTGGTAGGTTTGTAAGCTAGTACAACTACTCTGGAAATCAGTCTAGTGGTTCCTCAGAAAATTAGTCATAAAACTACCTAAGGACCCAGTTGTTCCACTCCTGGGCATACACTAAAACAATACTCCAATATATAACAAGGACATATGGTTCACTATATATATTTCAGCCTTATGTATAATAACGAGAAGCTAGCGTGAAAAAACCAGATGTTCCTTAATAGTGGAATGGATACAGAAAAAGTGATACATTTACAAAATGGAGTACTACTCAACTATTAAAAATAATGACTTCATGAAATTCACAGGCAAATGGATGGAACTAGAAAATATCATTTTGAATGAGGTAACCCAGTCACAAAAGAGTGCACATGGTGTGTACTCACTGATAAGTGGATATTAGGGCAAAAATTTTGAAATACCATGATACAGCTCAGACCATAAGTGAAGTTGAAGAACAAGGAAGGCTAAACTGTGGATGCTTCAGTCCTTCAGAAAGTGGAATAAAAAATACCTACAGAAGGTAGACAGTTAGAGGGACTTTGAAAAAGAGAAGAAGGAGGGGAAAAGAGGCAAGATCCCGTGGGAGGAGACGAAACAGAAATACAGAGTGTCAGAAAACTTAACAAAGGTGTATAGCAATGGAGGATGGGGATCTTGGGGTAGCCACCAGAAAGTTCCAGATGCCAGGAAAGCAAGAGGCTCCCAGGACCCAACAGTGATAGCATTAGCTGAAATACTCAAAAAAGGGGAGAGACCATATCCATATGTTAGATAAGGTCCCAAATTGTGGTTGGGGCCATCCACTCTTTTCCAAATTTTTTACCCAGTATTGCTCCTATCTAAAGAAAATAGAGGGAAAAGTTGTGGAGAAGAGACTGAAGAAAGGCCATAGGGAAACTGCCCTACCTGGGCATCCATCCCATATGCAGCCACCAAACCCAGACTATTGCTGATGCCAAGAAGTACTTATGACACCTAACGCCTGCAGCAGCCTCTGCCCTAGACCCCGTGGAGAGAGACCTCACTGCTTGGTCAGGTGGGCACCCTGAGGCTGCAGAGCGGAAGAGACCAACACTGCCCACCCCCTGCCCACATCCCCGGCCCCAGAGGAAATCAGAGCAAAGCCCCTCTGGCTCCCGTGGGGAGGGCCCAGGAGCTGCAGGACCCCTGCCTGAGACACCACCAGAACCTAAAGGAAACAGACCAGATAAACAGTTCTCTGCACCCAAATCCCGTGGGAGGGAGAGCTAAACCTACAGAGAGGCAGAAAAGCCTGGGAAACCAGAAGAGACTGCTCTCTGCACACACATCTCAGACGCCAAAGGAAAACACCAAAGGCCATCTGGAACCCTGGCGCACTGAAGCTCCCGGAAGGGGCGGCGCAGATCTTCCTGGTTGCTGCCGCCGCAGACAGCCCATGGGCAGCACCCCGTGAGCGAACTTGAGCCTCAGGACCACAGGTAAGAACAACTTGTCTGCTGCAAGTGATCTGCCTGGTGAACTCAAGACACAGGCCCACAGGAACAGCTGAAGACTGGAGAGAGGAAAAACTACATGAACGAAAGCAGAACACTCTGTCCCCATAACTGGCTGAAAGAAAACAGGAAAACAGGTCTACAGCACTCCTGACACACAGGCTTATAGGACAGTCTAGCCACTGTCAGAAATAGCAGAACAAAGTAACACTAGAGATAATCTGATGGCGAGAGGCAAGCGCAGGAACCCAAGCAACAGAAACCAAGACTACATGGCATCAT